>NC_056731.1:394119462-394199462 GCF_019279795.1 Protopterus annectens | reverse complement strand
AATTTTTGTAACAGTTGTGGAAGGGGGCAGAAATTAGGATATAGTCTGTTGTCAGTTGTTGTCATAGGATGTAGTAGTTTAGGGATGGGAAGGATTAGCATACCTTTAAAGCTAGTAGGTAATTTGCCTGTAGTAAGAGAAAGATTAAATGAGCTAATAGTTTAGCCGTTGTATTTGCTTCAGAGGATAAGAAGTTTGAGTGCAAATAGTGAAACTTATTGTTGAAGTTCTAATCAGTGGTTCTGAGAAGTTTTTCTGTTTGCTTACATATATGGCTTTGAAGTGGAAGCGTGGATAATCCACAATTTTCAGTAACTGGTCACAGGAGGTGGGGATTGTGGTTGGGTGAAAAATAAGCGTATGTGTGCATGTGTGGTAGAAGAGCTATTAGAATATGTATCTTGTTTTAATTGGTGAGAGCAGAGATGGAGTAGGATTTTGTGAACAATATTGAGGTGATAAATTTTAGTGTTTCAAATTTTTTTAACAGTGCTTAGATGTTAGTTTTGAAGGTTTTATAACAATGTACTTGGGTTTCATTAGTGTGAATTCTAATGGATTACTTTATGTTGCGGTAGTATTGTTGTTTTTTTAATGTTACTTGGATTTTATTTCAATTCTTTCCAAGTATTATTTCTACTTTTCATTGCTGACCTAATGTTTTCTGTTATCCATTGGGCAAGAGTGACTTCAGAAAATCTTTTTTGTTAGGTGCATAAGTTTTGTTTTGAATGGGAGTAATTATGTTGTAGAATGTGGATGAAGCAGAGATAGGGTCAGTGTATTTTTAAATGTCAGCACAATTGGTATAACATAATTTGGTTTGAAGCAGGTTATCAAAATTAGCAAAAAAATGAAAAATGCAGTACTTGATGGCACATTTAGGGTTTTGAATTACCAGTAAGGCCTGTTGAGACTATGATCACTAAATATACTGGAAAGGACACATAGGTTTAATCATTTTGGGGGGATATTTGTTATCACATACCAACATGTATTTTAACTTGAGCGTTCAGTTCTGAATAAATAGCTTTCAGTATTTCAAAATCTAGTGAGAAACCAAATTCCAGGAAAACCTGTATGAAGTAGCACTTTTCCACCCTAAGGCCATCTCAGCATCAAGTGCCAGAAGGAAGGTTTCTGTATTTCTATGCATTCTTCATCAAAATAGTATATATTTTTCAAAATATCAAATGTTTGTCCACTGCTAACAAAGCAATACTGTTTACTACCCACCACGTATGGTATTATTCTAGACACCCTTTTAGACAGAAAGGGTATAAACAACTTGTAGTCATGATTCAGCACTAATGTTGGTCTATACAAATATGGGATACGTGATTTTTTACCTTCCTTTGTTATTACTGACACCACCACCTCTCTCCATAAGATACAGATCTGTTTATTTTTTAATGTTACACTGTAAACTTTAGAAATCTAGATAATACTTCTTTTAATTGAATGAGTCTGTAAAACTTAATTGTGAGGCCATCACTTTCTGGCATTCTACCTCTTGCTTGACCCTTGAAAACCTTGTGTATTTCCTGTAGTGCTCTAGGAGTGTCAGTGATGCAACAGGTAATGCACTTGCCTTTGGTGCAGAAAGCTGTGGGTTCTCTTCCCACACCAGGTAGAGGGACTGCTGACACTGCAGTGCAGCATAATGAGGACACTGCACTTTTGAGTGTGCCGTCCTTTAGATGAGATGTTAAACCAAGGCCCCATCAGCATGAGTTGGTAGTAGTTCAGGTAGATGTAAAAGATCCCACATACCTATTGAAAAGAGAAGAGGAAGTTCCCCAATGCCTTGGCCAGATTTCCCCTAGTAGTAGTAGTAGTACAAATACCACCTCAGGCCACCCCTGAAAATAGCCTACTAGTCTAGTGAGACTAACTCCGTCAGCATAATATAAATAAAATAAAGATTTAATTTTTCTTCCAAATTCTTCCTGATTATGTCTCATTAATGTCAGAGTTTGTAGAAATTCCTTTATTTCCTGTTCCCATTTACCCCTATTTAATATTCATAGGTTCATAGGAAGTTACTAGGCTAGCTGCCTAGAGCCCTTACAAGCCTAGCTATGTTAATCCCAAGTTGCCTCAATTGTCCTTGGTTAGCTGGACGCAATTTGCAGAGCAAGTCTGTGATAAACCCTGACTACCCCTGTCCATGAGGGACATGGGTGCCACACCTGGAGTGAATGTGCTGTCTCCCATCCATTTGTCCAAGTTATGCTTGAATAAGGTCAGTGAGGAGCTCTGCTTCACGTGAATTGGAAGTTTATTCCAGCGTAGCAGCAATCTCTAGGAGATGTATCTGTCTCTCCAGCATGTTCTGTTAATGTCACAGGCTAGGTTAAGATCCCTAGAGTGGGTGACTCTTGTGCCATTTGACTTGCGGATGTGCAGCATATTCATCAGGGCAGGGTCAGAGAGTGCCCTGTAGGCCAGGCACAAGTCACCTCTCAGCAGCCTATATGATGTAGAGTACAGTGACAGGGGTTTCAGTCTATTCACATAAGTCATTGTTTGAAGGCCCTGTATTTTCTTGGTGAGAAACCTCTGTGGTCTTTCCGAATGCTGCAGGTGTCTGGTGAGGTGTGTGCAGAAGAGAGCATTGTACTCTGTTAATGGTCTGATGAGGGTCAAGTACAGTGGAGTTATAACATACTTGCACCTGGATGCAATGACCTTACTTATGAGATGCGCAACGTAGAAGGCTCTCCTTGCCACTGTGGAAACTTGGTGGTCAAAGTTCAGTTTGCTATCTACCTGTGTTCCCAGGTCTCACACCACTAGGTTTTAACTTGGAGGGGTGCTGTCAATATTGTAATTAGCAGGGAATTCCGCTTTGCCAAAGGGGATAATAATGCACTTTTTTGCATTTAGTTTTAGACTGTGGCTTTAGCAGCAGTCATTTGTCTGTGTTAGCCCTGCCTGTAATATGTTAACATCATTGAGGGACTCAGTGATTGCACCCAATTTGCAATCATCAGCGAACTTGGTAAGCCATGGGCCATCTGCTTTAGCCTAGACTACCGAGAAATAGATTCCAAACAGTAAAGGGGCCCAGCACAGATCCTTGTGATACGCCACTAGTGATGGGTCTACTGGTAGAAGTGGAGTCACTAACTTTGACAGTATGTGTTCTGTCAGTAAGCCGTTTGGATAACCATGTAGTGACATAAGGGTTAATCCCCAGTTGGGAGAGTTTTTCAATGATACCCGAGTGGGGAATTGTGTCAAAAGCCTTGACTAGGTCAAGAAAGGCAGTATGCATTGTCTTACCTTCATCCAGGGCTTTGGTGACTTTCTCAAGGAAGTCTGCTAGGTTTAATAAGCATGATCTACCCTTAACAAAGCTAAACTGAGTTGGGTCTAGAGTTTGAAGGTTTCCTGATTCTTTCCATGGCCTTGCAGATGAGGCTGGTTAGACTTCTGGGTCTATAGTTCCCAGGGTCGGTTGATAGCCCTTCTTTGTGCAAGGGGATTAGTGGTGCTGTTCTCTACTCTGCTAGAACAAAGCCAGTTCTCAGGCTCATGACAGAACAGGAAAGTTTGAAAATATTGAACTTCCTTGGACTTTGTTAAACTTGTGAGGTACGTTAGAGCTTATACCCTGCTTTTCATGTTATTAATGTTTGAAGAATAAAATCAGTTACCTGTAAACAAACAAATGTGGGATTACAAAGCAATAATTATATTTGTGAAACGTAGTAGAAGAGGATTTTGAAATATTGGATGTTTGTGGACTTTGCTAAATTTGTAGGGGACACTAAGGCGCCAATGCCTTACAGTATGTCATTAAGCTTAAGAGAACTACTTTGGAGTGGGAAGGAAGAGGGAGAAAGTTAACTGTAAGTAAAATAAATTTATTTTTTTCTCTTCATGGTAATGTTTAAATGTTGCATGACTCTCTTAGCAAGCTACAAAGTAAAGCTTTTTCAGTTCTTTTTCAATGTAATGGGGATATTAATATAAATACATGCTTTTCTCCCTTATTCTCTCTTTTTACCTGTTCAATTTTAAGAAATGTAGGTACTGCAATGTGAGGAAAAAAAGGAGAAAGGAAGGCTCTGGTTGAGAGAGCATAGCAAAATAAAAAATAGTGTGCTTTTTCTCATGCTTGCATAGGCAAATGATTGAGTTAACCCTGAGATTTATCCAGCAACAAGTATATTACAAAACATATAAATGGAAAAGAATATTGAATATTGTAAAGGTATTTTCTGGTAAACAAGGTATCTTTAGCAGTTAGTGTCTAGTTTGGGTGTCACCAGAAGACAATCCTGATAAAGTGAAATGGCCTGGAGAAAATGTTTACCGAAAGTATTCATGTTTTCTTAGCTGGGAGGGGCTATAAAGTTAAGACAAAAATCAGATAGCATTTACTAAAAGCAAAGGCTGTGTTATGCATCTTAGTATGACTGACTTTTCTTTTTGGGTGTCTCTAGACTGTGGGTGTGGCTATCATTTTAGAATGTTTTTTATGAACATAGCTTTGTGTGTTATTATTAAGTTATTAGGTTTTACAGGGGTATTGGGGAATATATTTCTGTTTGAGGGTTTTCAATAAAGCAAAAAATTCTGCAAGATGTGACATAGACTCAAATGGAGATGACAAGAAATAATTGTATAAAAGATTAACCTGTCACATGGTACATGCATTGAATACAAAAGCTGGAACCATGCATTTAACAAAAAAGGTGTTGTACATAAATGGTAGGAAGAATAATCCTTCAAGAACATGATTCTCTCTGTAATGTGTTTAAACGTTAATGGTCTCACAAGTAAATACAAAAAAGAAAGAGTTGTGAATTGTATTAGAAAATGTAGAGTGCAAGTAATTATGCTCCAGGAGACACATTTGGAAAGAAATGAACATGTGAATTTGATAAAGAAAGGTTTTCAGGATGGTTATTCAGCGGAGTACCTGGGGCAAATGATGGTTATTCAGCAGAGTACCTGGGGCAAAGGAAGAGAGGAGTACTTATATTAATTGCAAGAGGAGCTCCAATAGTAATAGAAGAAAATATAAAAGACAGTAATTGTAGATTTATAGTATTAAGGGGCTACTGGCAAGGGAGAAGGTTTACACTGGCATGTATTTATATTCCACAGAAAACTGCTGTAATGGAGCTTAAGAAAATTCTGGGAGAACTACTCAAGCTTTCAGCAAAGAATATTACTTATAGGTAGGGACTGGAATTTGATTTGTAACTGTGAATATTACTCTGTGGGGCCCAGAAGGGAAAATACAACAAAGGAGGGTATATTTTTAAAGAAATTTATGAAAACATTTCGCATGGAAGATGTGAATTCAATACTAGAAGTTCTGAGTGAATTTACATACTATTCTCCAAGATACAAAAACTAGGCTAGGCTAGACTGAATATACATTTCACAGGAATGTCAGCATTTAATTGACGGTCTTGATATGCACCCAATAACTATTTCAGATCATGCGCCAATAATAATTAAAATAAAAACACAGGCTAATGAAATAAAAATGAAACACTCTTTTTCCCACCCATCTGTTGAAAAGAGAGGAATTTAAGGAATGGGCAGTGGACATTATTCAGGAGCTATTAGAGAATTTAGAAATTTCTTCTGAAAATATAGCTCTGGAGTGGGATAAAATTAAAGTGGAATTTAAAAATAAGGTGGAAGTAAAAGAAAGGAAGATATGGTTAAGAAGTAACAATAATTACTTATGGGGAATGACGAGTGTTAAAGTACTGCAACATAGGGGGAATCTCACAGAACAATAAGAGGAGCAACTGCAGAATGGTAATCAGAAAATAAGGTATTACCTCAATAATATGCATTAGTTTAAAAAGATTGCTGTTAAGCAACTGCTTTTTGATAATAACCCTAGAGCACAACAACTCGTGCATCAGAAAGTGTTAAGGGCTGTCTCCAAGCTTAGGGAACTTATAACAAGGAAGATAACAAGGGATCCTGTAGAACTACTGGAAATACTTTGAAAATTCTATGAAAGTCTGTATAAAGCAGAGAAATATGGAAATCAAGAAAAGGTACAAATGGAAATGTTTATGGAAGAATTAAATATGCTAGGGGTAGAGGAGGCTCAATTACTAACAGGATAGGAGGAGATGAGATAAAAATTATGTGTAACCAATCTGCAAGAAAGTTTCCAGGAATAGTTGGTATTCCTGTGAAGGTTTGGAAGCTAGGAGGGAAAAAACTGATAAAGATCTGGAAGGTTTTGTTTAACAGTGTTTTAAGAGGAGAAGTACCAACATCCTAGAAGAAAGCGGTGGTAGCTGTTGTACCTAAAGAGGGTAAAGTTCCATCAGATCCAGCTTCATACAGGCCTATTTCAATACTAAATCATGATTATAAAGTGTTTGTCTATAATCACTAAAAGAATGGCAAAAATGATGCCAAAATTGATAGATATGGATCAATGTGGTTTTGTGGAGGGGAGGCAAACATTTGACAACATTAAAGTGATAAACCATAGGGAAGCAGACTGTAAGAAAATACCACTGTTGTTTGTAGGTCTTGATGCAGAGAAGCTGGGACTTTGAGCAGAGAAATGGAAATATTTGCATTCCCTGAAAAAATTATAAGATTGATTAGGAGGATATATGAGGGATTGGAGGCAAAAATTAAAGTGGACGGGGTCCTCTCTGATAACCTCTGCTTGAGTAGAGGAATTAGGCAGGGGTGTCCTCTCTCCCCTTTGCTGTTTGCATTATATTTAGAACCATTGGCAAAGAAAATAAGAGACTCAGAAATTCAAGGATATAGTTGGTATGATACTCGAGAGAAGCTGGCTCTATTTGCAGACAACATTATTTTATACCTGACAGAACCAAAAAGGGACATTACAGTGTTGTGGATTCAATTTCAAACCTTTTCAGGATACAAAATTAATGAAGTCAAAACAAAAGCAATAGCTGTAAATTATGTACCCACATATGAATTGGTTCAGCAATCTCTATACTTATGGGGACATGATAAAATGAAGTATTTAGGAGTATGGATTAAAAAATATATCAGTGTGGCAGCTAAGGCTATGTGAGAATAGACCAAACAAAAGATAATACAAAAATGTAGAAAATGGAAACTCTTGTTATATAGCTATTGATAGTAAGATACAAGCAGTTAAAATGTTTTTAGTCCATTTAGTCTTATATATAGGTCAGGCATATTTTTATCAACCATAGGAGAAGTCGTGGATAGTAATTAATAAAGAGTTGAAGTATTTTTATCTGGGAGAGGAAGATTACAAGAGTCAAGTGGGATACATTTATTCTTCCAATAGAACAGGGCGGATTGGGGTTACCCGATTTGAAGGGGTATTTCAAAGCAACACAGTTAAGGCTCCTATACATAGCACAAGCAGAAAACTGTAACTCAAAATGGAAAGAGATGATAAAGAAATGGGGAAGTTCAAGTAACAGGGAGAGACTGGGATTTTGGATGCAAACCTTTAAGGAGAACAACAATAATCTTACAGAATATTATATTCATAAAGTAGCAGAAGGTATTCTAAGAAATGAGCCAATACGGGAATGGAGAAAGGAGATTCTGCCAATAGGGGTGACTGCAGTTAAGGGATACAGACAATAGGTAAGACAGGGTGGGAGTATATTGGAGAAAACTAGCAAAGGAACCAAGCATTGGGAGCAAATAACTAGACAGGGAAAGGTAATAAATGGGACTATGCTAAGAACTTATTTGGACTGCAGGTTAGAGATTGCCTTCCATATCAAGGATTGATATCAGAGTACAGCCAAAAAAAAGAAATAGGGGGTTCCTAAATGAAAGACCAACACTGGTAGAGTCCTTAGTAGAATCTAGAACAGAAGTGGCCATTAAGAAAGAATAATTAGTAGAGCATATAAAACACTGCATGGTAATAAGAATCAATCAGAGGAGGTTAGGAAGGGTTGGGAAGAGAGACTGGATAAGCAATTCACAACGAAACAATGGGGGGATATATGTATGTCTCCCCAAATATACAACAAAATCCAGGAGATTTAGGATCTTTGCCTGGAAGTGTTTACATAGATATTTTTTTATACCCCAAGCAGGCTCCAGAGACTCTTTTCTCAGGTAGACAACAAATGTCAGAGATGTGATGGGGAAAAAAGAGGTAACTGGGAACATATTTTCTGGGAGTGTAATGAGTTGGCTGACTTTAAAGGTTCCCTGCAGACTGCTCTGTCAGAGATGCTGGGTGAGCAAATTGGAATGACAATGGAAATTATTTTTTTGAACTATGATACAGAGTTGGAATTGCTTGCTGATTCTAATTATGATGGCTGCCAGAAAACAATAATTAGAAAATGGAAATCAAAGTCTAAACCAACTTTACTAGAAGTAACAAAGATATTAACAGAGATAAAACAACTGGAACTGGGATCTTTAGAAAAGGGTTGGGAGTAAATTACACAAGAAAACATGGGAAATGTGGGATCACTACATGCAGAGGTGGAACGAGGTCTAAATTAAGGCAGGAACTGAATGAGTTATGTAATGGTTGACTGACAGTGGCTGGATATATTATAAGTGATGTATAATGTTTGCAGCTACAGTTGTGTCGGTATGGTTTTAAGGTATAATGTTTGCAACCGAGATTGTGCTGCTATGGTTTATTTTCATTTATGTAAAGGTAAGATTGTCTGATACACGTGATAATTTAATAAAGACGTTTCTTTTAGAAAAAAAAAAGCCATTTCTCGGGCTATGGTAAAAGAGAATGCCAAGCAGTTCTGCTAGGTCCTATTTTAGATAAGCTCCCACAAACCAATGGTCAGACATCTTTTCTGTCTGACAAAACAGTCCTGTGTCCCTTATTTAGTTTAATTTTTTTTGAGGAAAAGTGTGCTGTTTCCAACAGTCTATGGAATCCCAACCAGCCACTCAAACATTCCTGTTCACTCCTATTCTAGATATGATGCTGCCCGAAGGTAGAGCCTTTTCCCCCCCAAGCCAAAGAGGAAAAAGATTTTATTCAAGAATCTTTCTGGTGCCAATGAAAGAATGAAAAATGAAGCTCTATCCTAGCCTTTGTTTTCTAAACTTTCACATCAAAATTCCAATATTCAGAATCCTCTCTCTGCAGTCCCTGTTATCCTTCATTCCACCTCTCAGTTTTCTAGTAACTTTAGATTTAAAATATGCCTACCATCACATTCCCATAATCAAAGATTTCAAATGCATTTTGCAATTGTCTGGGTCTGGCTTACATTTTCAGTTTTCTGTTTCCCATTGGTTTATGTTACAGCTGCAAAAGTGTTTACAAAGTGTGCGGCTTCTGTAGTAACCCATTTTGGGTTGCAAGGTATTCACATTTTCCCATTTTTAGATGATTTCTTGATTTTTGCAGATTCTTTCACAGGTCATCAAGAATCACTGCCTTGGGTAATAAACCTTTTTTCTCAGCCTGGAATTTCAGGTGAACAAAGAGAAATTGTCTTTCATTCCATCCCACATAATAGTATTATGGGATGTCTTCTGCAGACATAACTCATGACGGCCTTTCTTCCTCAAAACAAAGATAATTTATTTATTTTATTTATTTTACATTTGTTGACTGGGAGAGTCCAACTGGGGTACAAGTCCATTTTCAGTGGAGGCCCAGGGAGAAAAGCTCCAAGAGAAAAATGTTTTACAAAACATAGCTTTAAGGACAGACTTTGACATATAATTTCCACAGAAGAGAGTTTGACATACATATTAACTAACAGGATACATTCATTCTCTACAATATAATATTACATTTTAGAAGATATTCCTAAATTTTCCGGTTCGATCCTCGGTTGGGGTGCCTTCTGTGCGGAGTCTGCATGTCCTCCCTGTGGCCGCATGGGTTTTCTCCGGGTGTCCGGTTTCTTCCCACATCCCAAAGACATGCTGTAGGTGGATTGGACACTCTAAAGTGGCCCTAGGTGTGAGTGTGTGCATGTGTGTGCCTTCTGTGGAAGGTTGGGCGCCGGGCTGGCAACTCGACACTGTAAAACTCCACTGTCAATCATGAGCAGACAAGTGATCCGCTGTGGCAACCCCTAACCAGGAAAAGCCAGACGAAGAAGAAGAAGATATTCCTAAGTTTAAGATTCCTGTGATAGATTTACTATCAGAGTAAAAGCAGAGAGATGTAGAATAAGGCTCTGAGAGAGCATATGATGCTCACTATAGTTGAGAAGGATAACAGATTGATTCACTATATGTCTTCGCCTAGTTTTAGTTGAGAAGGATAACAAATTGATTCACAATATGTCTTCTCCTGGTTTTAGTTGCTTATGGAAAGCTCAACATTGCTGGGGTAGTTTTCCCTAACTCCTGGAGAGATGGGATAAGCAGTAGTTTAACAGTCCTAAGTGGGTACAGTACTATGATTGGTTGGCTTAGCAGAGTTAGGTGAAGTGTTCTGAGACATTAGCCGGGGGGGATACATGAGCACAGTCGTTTATTCAAAAAGTGAGTTTTAGCAAGTTTCTTGAACTGTGATGGGGATTTGTTGTCAGTTATGTGGGCAGGAAGGGAGTTCCAGGTTTTTGCTGTACAGTGGCTATAGACAGACTTACCAGCTTCATTGTTATATTTGGTTACTTTGAGGAGGTTTTGTGTGCTAGACCTCAAGGGCCTGGCGGTTGTCTAGAGTTGCAAAAGATTTTGTAGGGCTGGGGTGTTTTCAGAGTTATGTATTATTTTGTGGGCTAGTGATAGTTGAGTTTTTTTTAGGCATTCACAGTGATGTGTTCTGATGGGAGAGGTTGGAGCGAATTTGGCTATCTTATTATAACAACTATCAAGTTTGTTTAGGTCGGATTTGCGGAGATTTGTAAGCACAGGGAGGCATAAAGTAGGGTGGATAGTAGGGGAGTCCTCGCTGTTGTAGTTTTGGAGTGGTCAGTGAGGAGTTTTTTATTGCGATACAGTAGGCCAAGTTTTTTATGTAGTTTTTTTATGGTTATAGAAATATGTAGGTCAAATCTAAGGTGATTATCTATTTCAACTCCTAAGAGTTTGGTATGATTTGTGGGGGTGATTGTGGTCTTGTTAAAGGAGAAGATGAAGAAAGAATCCATGGGAGGTGAGGTTCTGTGGGAGCTAAAGAGTACTAGTTTTGTTTTACTTGGGTTCAGAATGAGCCTTTGGTTTGTAATCCAAGTTTCTGCTAGGGAAAAGCATTCTTGTATTAGGGAGTGAAGGATGTCAATTGATTTGGCTGCACATATTATGGTGGTGTCATCTGCATATTGCACTACTGAGGCTTTAGAAATACTGTTTGGGAGCTGATTGGTGAAGAGGGTAAAAAGAAGTGGCCCCAGGATGGAGCCCTGGGGTACTCCTAGGGAGACTGGTAGGGAGGGAGAGAGTTGGATTTGCCACATAACAGCTTGTTTCCTTCCCTCTAGGTAGTTTTTGAACCAGGAGATGGCAGGGGTGGTAAGGTTTAAAGTTGCTAGTGAAAGAAGGAGTTTATTGTGGTTAACCATATCGAATGCTTTGGACAAGTCAAGGAAGGTGGCAGATACGAGGAGTCCGTTGTTTCTGTGAGTATTGACAATGTTGGTGAATTCTGTTCAGTGGTGGTGCTATGGAAGGGTCTAAAGCCATATTGTGTTGCTATTAGATTATTTTCTAGGAGATATTTCATTAGTTGCTTGTGTATTACCCTCTCTAAAATTTTAGATAAAGGGGGTAGTATGGCTATAGGGCGGTAGTTATTGAGATCCAGGGTGGTTCCCCCTTTATGTAGAAGGATGATATGTGATATTTTCCATAGCTTGGGTACTATGCACTCGGAGATGATCTGCTAATTAGGATGGAGACAGGATATAATATGGCTTCTGCAGCCAGGTGGAGGTATTCAGCAGGTAAGTTATCTGCGGCTGGAGATGTTGGTTTGTGCTTGCGGAGTAGTTTTTCAATGGATTTGGTTGGTTCTGAGTGGAAACTGAACTTGGGGCAATTGTTAGTTGGGGTGGGGGGTGGATTTGCAGGGGTGGGGATGTTGTCATAGGGCTCGTTGGTTTTCAAGGGTCTGGATGGTTTCTGTAAAGTATTTATTAAATTGAGTGGGGATGTCTTCTTGGTTATCTATTTTTGGGGTAAGATGTGTCTTACAAGGGGCAATTTCTAATATTTTCCAACTCAGACATCTGCCAGGGAATATCTCGGCATTCTGCTCCAGGACTCCTTGCAGTCAGATGCGGAAGATAGATGCTTCTTCACTTCCATGGTGGGAAATGTTTCTATATGCTTTTCCACCCTTTCCTCCGATAACCAGAGTTCTTCCAAGGAATGCAGAAGGGTTCCCCAAGGATAATTGTAGTGAATCCCTTCTGGCCCAGGCAGCAGTGGTTCTCCCTTCTTTTGAAAATGGCTGAGAGTAATTACCACAAGTTTCGTCATAGAATAGATTTGCTCACATAGATCAGAGGTCAGGGGTTGTTTGATGCTTCAACTTCTGCATTTGTCTGCCTGTTTGACAGAATTGTAATGCCTTTTAGTCAACGTTTTTTTTTTTCTGAGGATGTGCAGCAGGTATTAGAGAAGGAAAATGAGCCTGCTTTTTGAAAGTCGTATATGGGCTAATGGAAAAGATTTTCTAGTTGATGCAAAACCAAGAATGAAGACCCTTTTAAGGGTCAGACTCCTGTGGCCTCCTTTACTCATCATTCAAGATTCATCTCTCAGCCATATCTGCTTGTCTGCCCTTAGATCCCCACTTTCTACTCTACCTCAAGTGAAGCAGTTTGTGAAAGGGATTTTACACACATCTCCCCACCAAGAAGGTAGGTGGCTTCATCTTGGGATCTTACGTTTGTTCAGGAAAAGGTTGCATTTTACTTTTGAACTTGATCAAGAGGCTGATTTGAAGTTCTTATCTGAGAAAAAAACAGTGTTACTTATTACTCTGACTGCTGCAAAAAAAGAATATGCAAGTTGCATGCTCTTATGGTGAGTCATCACTATCTCATTTTTTTCACAAAGTTAGGGTTATTTTGAGAATAAATCCTACCTTTATGCCTAAGGTTATTTCAGATTTCAAACTAAGAAAGGCTGTTTTCTTTCCAGAGCCTGAAAATGAGAGAGAGAGAATTTTATATACTCTGGACATGTACATGTAACTCGTGTAGTAAATAGACAGGACAAAAACCTTCAGGATTGCTGATCAGTTGTTTGTCTTCTATGCAGGTAAGAAAAAGGAGCAAGCAGTGTCTAAACAAGCAATTTTTAAATTGTTGTCCCATGGTATTGCTTTTTGTTATTCTCACCATAACAAGGCAAAGTCAGGGCCCCCTGTACCAAAACTCTGGCTAATTCTGTGGCATTTTGGAAAGGGTTGAACTCTAGAAATGTATTGTAGGCTACAACTTGGTCATCTGTACACACCATTACCAAGACTCCATATCTAGGCAGAGAGCAGGTTTTGCTAGGACTATTCTGCAGGTGCACCTGGACTCTGATCCATCTTCCTCCTCCCTTACTTTCTAAGATCTGATATTCGTCCCATATAGCTTAGGCTACTGCATCAGTCATCTAATGATGAACATAGTACAGATGTGTAAGTAAACTTACCACAAAAGTAGATGTTCGAATAGATCACTACCACAGTAGGCGCACCATCCTTCCATCCTCACCAGTTTTTTTTACTGTTTTTATGCAGGTGTGGGGTACTTTTTAGTATGGATCCTATTTAGCAAGGCTATAGTCTCCTCCTCCTGAGGCATGAAAGCCCTGCGATTTGGTGCCCTAACCACTGATTTTTATTGCGCTTCCCTTGTATAGGGCACTGGCTCGGCTGTATGGAAGATGTCTCAAAGCTTTGAAAGCAGGCCAGCTGGTATAATCCATGGCAGGAAGTCCCATATAGCTTCAGCTACTGCAGCAGTGATCCATTTGAATATCTACTAATGTTCTTCATATTGATCACAGTTGCAGTAGTCTAAGCTATTTGGGTTGCATCCTGCAAGGATGTAACAGCCATCCAGCTTCCAAAGCTTCAGGATACCTTCCACATGCCCAAGCCATTAGCTCAAGCTGAAACGACTAAAAAAGACAGGTTTTGAGTATGAAGGCCTTCAGAGTTTTCCTTCTGCCAAAGATTATGCTCTCTGAGGCTTTTGTGAATTAACGGTTGGCTTGCGTTGTTGCTTTTCTGGGCAGATAAGTTCCCTTTAGGGATAAAAACTTCGTCTTTGACAAAAATGTGTTATTTGATAACACTTGCCTGTTCATGAAAGTTGTTTTAAAGTTAGGAGTTTGTTTTAATGGACTGTCATTAGACTGTATTGTACTTTTAAAGGGGAATGGTCCTTTTTCCTGTTAGTTTAAAAGTTGTTTAAAGTATTTAAAAAAAGAAGACTTTTGTTGAGAAACTGCATTTATTTTACTTTTGGGGCTGGCAAAGTATTAAGGTGGTTTTTACTGTGTTTTTCTGTGAAAGAAATTACTTTTAAAGACTTTAAATTTTTACCAGCTTTTGCTGCTCCTCTTCCCTGGGAAAGAGGCACACTTTTCGGCTTGACCAAGGAATAAACTGTTGGACCCATGGTCAGCTGTTCTTCTAGCCACAAACAGAAAAACTTAAGAAAACAACCTTTGCCACCACAGCAGGCTAGCAATTTACCACAGACACAGGTGGATGCCTCTGCTGTGGCCATTAGTTGTACTTCAGACCACTCTGCTGTGGGTATTAGTTGTACTTCAGACCACTCATCTTTTATCCTGGATCCCTCTGATAGTACCCTTACAGCCATTATGAACCAGGGGTTAACCACATCCTCTGTGGCTGTTGGGGTCCCCACAGTGGGCAAGGGAGAGCCACTCTTGTTGGTCCTGGAAAAGGGAACAGGGAGGTCTTCACTGTTTAGTCAGAATGTTGTGCCCATCCAAAGGGAAGCTGATGCTACCATTAATAACACTGCTGGCCCCTTTTTTTGTGTCAAAAAGAAACAGAAAACTAAATGTTTCCACTCCTCCTCAGATTTCCTTGGACATGAGTAATTTACTGGGTCTGGCTTAGTATGTAATACAAACTTTTCAGTTTCTGGTAAAAGAAAGAGGGATACATGTTCCTGAAGAGATTCAAGTTTCTGAATCTAGAAATAAAGATGAAGGGACAGATACAGGATTTTCTCTTCAAATTTCTGGTTCAGACTCTGAGGAAAGCCCAGTTTTTGGTTATCCCTGTGGGGATTTATCCTTCTCTGAGACTATTTCCAGAATGCCCTAGTGTTTTCAATCCGAGAACACAGGTTTCTCAATCCTTCAAAAAAAAAACTATGAGCTGTTACAAGAAGGAATTTCCAGAACCTTCACCTTTTCCTTCAGTTCTTTCAGCTTTGGAGGATGTGTTACTACTGCCTGAAGTTTTCCTGATAGCCAGCTGACACTAAAAAGGCAGATGGAATATATATCATTCCTCAATCTTTCAAGTTAATCGTTCAAGTTTTTATATGCTCTTACCAAATCTGACCCAGCAATTATAGCTTTAGTTAAGCCTACTGCTGCTAAATAGTTATGCCAGTCCTACTCTTTCTGATAAAGATGGAAAGATTATTAACTCTGGGGGAAAAGGTATGCTTCTGCAACTTTGGTTTTCAGAATTTTGAATTATCAGGTTCATATTCAGGTTTGTTCTAATTGTGAAAATGTGAGGAATATTTTGCCTGCAGTTTCTTCTTTGATAAAAAATCTGCTTTAAATAATTTTATTTTTTCTGTTGTATAAGTACTACAATACCAGCGGCTAAATCCCATGAATAATTATCATCTGAATCGTACACTTATGAACAATCAGTACTGATTTATGTATTTATAAATAAATAAATAACTAAGTCGCTACTCATTGCTTACAGTGAGTGTACAATTCAGCTGATACTTTTTCAAGGGCTTTAGCCACTGGTATTGTATTGAGAAGGCTTGCCTGGCTGCATTCTCAGAACCTCCCAGATAGATTTTAAATTCTGTTTTGGATAAAGATTTAGTTTTTCACCCCTCCGCTGCCGAGGTGATCAAATAGTGTGATGAGAGTGGTAAGTTGCTACAGAAACTCTTAAAAATTTTCTGCTCTACTTTTCCAAATTTTCTAAGGGATAACTCCTTGTCCAATTATGGCAAAAAACAAAATAAACAGTCCCAACAAAAATGCAGGTTAAATAGACATTTAAGAAGAAATGGCAAGGAGGGTTCAAAAAATAATCTAGTAGCCCCCAAAACCAGGGATAAATCCAACAAGTCAGAATCACTATTTAAGGAATTTTCTAACCCACCCATCTTTGGCAACTGATAGTTTCAGACAAATAGGTTTTCAAAGTCATTTGTCAAGATTACTGATGGCGGTGGGAAGAAATTCCTCCTTTCCAGGGGATAATCCATCATCCACCAGAGCAAAGTCTCTTATTTCCACCTGTCCTTTCTCACATGCTATCCCAGGGAATGATGGAACCATTTCCTCCTTCCCAGGTGAGAAAAGGATTTTATTCAAGGATGTTTTTAGTGCCAAAAAAAGAAAACATTTCCAGACAAGTTCTAGATTTTCTTTCCTAAACCTGTTTGTGATAGTGGGCCAAGTTCAATATTCTGTCACTTCACATCCTTTTACCTCCTCTTACTCGTTTAAATTTCCTAATAACACTAGATTTAAAAAATGCATATCATCACATCCCTATTAATCCAGACTTCAGGCATTTCTTAAGGTTGTGTGTGTCTGGATCACATTTTTAGTTCTCTGCCTTACCTTTTGAATTATAACTATCTACTGCACCAAAAGTGTTCACAGAATGTCTAACTGAAGATCCAATGTTGTCTGTTTTTGTCCAGTTCAACTGTGGGTTGTCAGATCCGACGGGATCCGAACTCAGCACCAACTGGAAGACATCTGCTTTAGGGCTCTGACTCCTCCCCTACCCATAATCCCTAGAGCTCCACCTAATCACCCCAGATCTCATTTGCCATGGAAGAGTTCAGATGCATCCTTAAAAGGCTCTGCATTTGTTTCCACTTGTGGAAGTATCCTTTCATTACTCCTCCCCTATAGATTTTTAAATTTGCAGTTTTACAGTTTTGTAGTGTGTAGTTTGTAGTTTTGTCATTTATAGATGCTGTAGGTGTTGTGGTTTGTAGTAAGATTAGTAGTAGGTTTTTTATGGTATTAGAGTGTTACTGATTCTAGAGCTTTCAATATAGTGTTTAGGCAGTAGGAAAAGATGTTCATTGTGTGCAGTGTTTTGACCTTGGCCTTAGATAGCATTATTGTTATTATTGCTACTTGCAGTTAAGAACAGGCTACTTTTGCTTCTTGTTCTAATTGTATTGAATTGTTTAAAGATGTCAGAAAGTAATAACATTTATTGAATTGTTTAAAGATGTCAGAAAGTAATAACATTTTCCAGATGTTCAGAATGCAGGCACAAATTGCCACTACAGGACTCACAGTGGAAGTATGTATATTGTTTAGGAGTGGAACACCTGGAGGAGCTGTGCCAGGCTTGTGCCTCATTTAGTGCAAGGGCTCTGCAGCAAAGAAGGGAGAAGCTGATTGTCGGGGGAAATTTTCCCCTCCAGTCTACACCTTCTACTTCTTCAAACACCAAGGAGAAGAAACTAAAGACGTTCTTCGTGTTTTACTGTTGCAGTCATTACATTTGGGTTATCTGCCTGCAGGTAGCCCTCAGCCGACCTGAATATCAAAGTCTTGGATTCCTACGTCGGATGCCATCTCTTCCATGACGTCAGAACGTCAGGGTTATAAAACATGCAGCCAATGTCATTACATCAGTCTTTCTTGCCGAGCGGTGCCCGAAGCAGAAGCAGTTCGAAAGTGCCAGTCAGCCGACTCCTGAAATTTTTGTTTTCAAGTTTCAGAATCAAAGTCTTCAAAAAAAGCTAAGTACCCCATTGGGGATCCTTTTTCTTGCTCTTAACCGATGTCAGTAAAAGTTAACAATTGTCTTACCTGTGAAAAGCAAATACCTCGTAAAGATTTTCATTTGTACTGCATTCCTTGCTTAGGCCCAGACCACGACGTCCCTCGCTGTCGGTTTTGTGCCTTATTTAACCGCCGAACTATTCGTCATCGACCTATTTTCGCAGCAAATTATTTTGGTACTCTGTTTAACTATCCAGAAATGGCTTCGGTAAGCCATCCGACTACCGATATTTTGAAAAAACGTAAGGATAAAGACAGAGACAGACCGCATAGATCCAAAACTGCTGGCAACTCTTCCGTTAAGCTAGTCGCCAGTTCGCTGGTTCTCATTGAGGCACTTTCGCAGCCCCTGATACCCGCTACTTCAGATTTGCAGGCCTCTATTGAGACCCATTCCGAGTTCAGTATGCCACGAGATGCTTCAACTATGGAACCTGCGGATGTCTCTACCTTGGATGGGTCTGGAGCCGCTGTGCAGGCACCGGCTTCTGAGGGTGTATTCAGGCCTACAGATTTGCATTTTAAACCAACACCATCTTCTTCATCAAGGCCTAAAACTCGACCCACACCTAGAAAACTGACGTCCAAACTGCATGGTCAGGCCCATATGCCGAAAAAACAAATGCTTAGAATGGCTGAAGACCTTGTTACTTTAATTAGGGGAAGCCAGCCTTCCCCCTCTAAGAGACCTATGAGGATTCTAATGCAGAGGATTCCATTCCCTCTGCTTCCCCTCCAGAAGATTTTTCTTTTGGTGAAACCTTGCACACTCTTAGGGAGCATTTCTGCTGGAAAAGCCCGGATTACTCTGACTCCAAAAAGAGGCTTAGGGAATTCTTACTCCTCCCTCAACACAGGCCTTTAGCTATCCCTCCTGTTCTGGACATTGTAGATGATGCCTTATTAGAATCTACCTGGCCCCAGACACTTTACCTCCAGCTCCCAGAAAACCAGACAGGTGTTACAGAGTACCTGACTCTCACAAGTTCCTCTTCAAGAATCCTACTGCGGATCCAGAGACCATTTCACAAGGACCAAAGGGCATTAAGGCTACTGCTGCCAAAAACCCTGCTCCCTCTGATAGAGATTTCAGGGCCTTGGACAGATGGGGTAAGAAGGTATACACTTCTACTACTTTGGCCATTAGGGCCTTAAATTGCCAGTTTCATATGTTAAAGTATAAGCAGCATATTTTGGCACTACTTAAACAGAAAATGATGTAGATTCCTGACTGTGCTGAACATAAAGAATTACAGGATTTAATGCATTCTGCTGAATAAAGTTGGTAAACATACTTTGCAATGTGGTTTTGACTCTTTAGAAGCATCTTGCAGGGCTGCTGTCACTGGGTTTGTACTTAGAAGGCATGCTTGGCTTAGGGAGCAAAACTTGCCAGATCATGTTAAAGCTAAATTACTGGATGCTCCCTTAAACCAAGACCGCCTGTTTGACAACAAAGCAGAAGTCGTCCTTAAAAAGATGGAGGAAAAAGCTAAATCTATGCAAACTGTTAAAGATTTCCTGCAAGTACAGCCTCCCAGATTTAGTAGGCATTAGCCTTCTAAGAATTGCTCCTTTCCAGTCTCTTCCAGGCCTTCTCAGTCCAAACCCAGGAACAGCAGACCACCTAGGTTACAGTCTCAGGCTACACACAGGCCTAAGCAGTGGGGGGCTCCCACTTCCAAAGCTGGAAGTAGTAAGACAGCCCCCTATGGAATAATGTCACAATGACTTAACCTTAACCCTTCCAAGCCCTGCTCAACTGCCTGCTCCCTTAGGAGGAAAGCTCGCCCTGCATGCAAAAAACTGGGAACTCATTACCTAGGACAAATGGGTTTTAAATATAGTTTTCCAAGGATACAGATTCCACTTCCATACCTTACCAACCCCAAATGGTTGGCCAGACCTACCCCCAAATCAGTGGGCAGAGGCTCAACAGCAGGTTCTTTCTCTTCTAAGTATCAGGGCTATTCATCCTGTCCCAGCAGAAGAAAGGGGACAAGGTTTTTACTCAAGACTTTTCCTAGTACCCAGAAAAAGACAGCTCCTGGTGTCCTATCCTGGACCTGTCTATTCTAAACACCTTTTTGGTAATCCCAAAATTCAAAATGCTAACACTTCAACAGCCACTCCCTATACTGGGCAAAGATGCCTGGTTGGCAACCTTAGACTTCAAGGAACCTTACCTGCACATTCCAATAAGAGAATCTTGCAGGAAATACCTTCACTTCAGAGCAGGCTCCATGCACCATCAGTTCTCTGCACTTCCCTTTGACTTATCAACTGCACCCAGGGTATTCACAAAGTGTCTAGCTCCAGCCATTGCATTTTGCAGGCAGAGAAATATTCAAATATACCCATACCTGGATGATTGTCTGATTCAGGCAGAAAGCCAGTACTTGCTATTAAAACATCTGGCATTTGTAAAGAAACTTCTAACCTCACTGGGGTACACCATAAATGAAAAGAAATCTCACCTAGTACCCTGCCAACAGATTGTATTTCTGGGAGCAAGCTTGAACACAACTTCCCAGATGGCTTTCCTCACGCCAGAGAAACACATTTATTTGACAGCCTACTTCAAACTACTAGCCACAAAGACCCAGCTAACTGCAAGGAAAATTCTGCAAGCTCTGGGGTTCATGGCCTCTTGCATTCTACTAATTCCGTATGCAAGACTGCATATGAGGAAACTACAATGGCATCTAAAAAGCCTATGGTGCCAACATTCTCAGGACTTGGAAACAATGATTCCTATCATTCCTTGTATAAAGATAGAGTTCCTTTGGTGGGCAGAGGCCTGCCACCTCAACAAGGGGCTCCCTTTCAATCTACCCCCTGCCACCCAAACCCTAACAACAGATGCATCAGACTATGCATGGGGGGGCTCACTTGGTAGGGCAGTGCATTCAGGGCAAATGGAACCCGAGTCAGATGCACCAGCATATCAACCAAAAACAAATGTTAGCTATACAGAACTCCCTGACAGCCTTCAAGGACCACATCCTTCCAGGACAATTATTGGTAAAGACAGACAACACCACAGTTATGTGGTACATAAACAGGAGGGGGGGGAACCCACTCGTACCCTCTCTGCAGACTAGCCATGGCTCTGTGGAACACAGCCTTGAGCTACCAAGTGCACCTACAAGCTCAGTTCCTGCCAGGCAAGCTAAATTCACTGGCAGACTACCTTAGCAGAAATCACATGGGCCCACATGGATGGAAACTGGAACCAAAAATATTCAACCTCTTGTGGAATAAATGGGGGACTCCAGAGGTAGACCTGTTTGCCTCCCCCCAGAACTACCAATTGGACAAATTCTGCACAAGGACTACCCACAGTCAAGCTTGGAAAGTGGATGCCCTGTCCTTTACCTGGGAAAGCCTCTCTGTTTATGCCTTTCCCCCTCTGCCTCTCCTCTCGAAGGTTCTGCTAAAGATCAAACAGGACAAACAAAGGACAATACTAATTGAACCAAACTGGCCACGCCAGCATTGGTACTCCCTCTTGCGCAGTATGATACTGCTTGGAGCCATGGCACCTACCTCAGACACCTTCCCTGCTGTCCCAGCAAGCGGGCCAGATTCTGCACCCTCAGCTTCAAACCCTGAACCTTGCAGCCTGGCTAATCCCTTGAGCAGCCCTCCAATAGCATCCCTCAGTAAGCAAGTGTTAGATGTTATTCTGGAAGCAAGGAGGCCTAGCACTAGAAGATCTTATGCTGAAAAGTGGAAAAGATACTGTTCCTGAAGCCAAACTCAGGGGATGGGCACAACAGTGCCCAGCTTACCTCCTATTCTTCAGTACTTAACAGGAATGCTCCACAAGGGCCTATCCTTCTCGTCAATTAAAATTCATGCATCTGCCATTTCAGCACATTATAATACTGAACCATCCCTCTTCTCTCACCCCCTGCTAAAGCAGTTCCTCAGAGGGGCCAAACATTTAAGACCCCCCCCCCCCAGGCGAGCCCCTACTCCAGCCTGGGACCTTAACTTTGTATTGGAAAAGCTCACTCTCCCTCCATTTGAACCAGCTGCAACTGCAGAGTTGAAATTCCTTTCTTGGAAAACAGCCTTCCTTTCTAGCCATCACTTCAGCAGGAAGAGTGTCTGAATTACAGGCCCTCATGGCAGTGGAGCCCTTCATTATCTTCCATGCAGACAGGGTTTCCCTCAGGACCAATCCTTCCTTTATGCCCAAGGTGGTATCTAGTGTGGCCATAAGGCAGTCCATTCATTTGCTTGTGTTTTTCCCGAACCCACAAAACAAAGGTGAACGAATGCTGCACTCTTTGGACATGCACAGACAACTTAGATTTTATTTGGACAGAACCAAGCCTCTCAGAAAATCTGAACAGCCACTAGTTGGCTTTGCAGCAGGGGCAGAGGAGAAGGCTATTTTAAAGAAAACCATTTCTAAATGGATAGCCCATTGCATTCATTTCTGCTATAAGCACCATGGAAAAACTACCCCACAGGGGGATAAGATCACATTCCACCAGGGCTGCATCTACCTCTACACCCTTCCTTAGAGGATTCCCTACCAGGGACATCCTAGAAGCTGCTACCTGGAGCTCTGTACATGCCTTCACCAAGCATTACCACATGCCTATTTTTTCTAAATCCAGAACTGGTTTTGCCACTGCAGTCTTGCAGGGCTTAATAGCTGGTCCTAATGCTCTCTAAATTCCTCCTCCTTTCCCTAGCTTTGGGAATCAGCCCAAATGTAATGACTGCAACAGTGAAACATGACCATAGTACAGTTGTGTACACTTATCATAAATGTAGATGTTAGAGTGTATTCACTGTTGCAGTCCTGGTTACCCTCCCTCCAGCCCCCCTGACTTCTCTTGGCTCTACCTTCCTTCTTGTTTGGTGTATTTAAGCTTTCTGGTGTATTTGCTTTTTGTTGGAGGTGTAACCTAACATATAATTGCTTCCCATTATGGGGGCACCTGACATCTGGGGCAAGAAAAACTGATGTAATGGCACTGGCTGCATATTTTATACCCCTGACGACCTGACGTCATGGAAGAAGAGACGGCATCTGACGCAGGAATCCAAGACTTTGATATTCAGGCTGGCTGAGGGCTACCTGCAGGCAGATAACCCAAATGTAATGACTGTAACAGTGAATACACTCGAACATCTACATTTCTGGTAAATGTACCCCAACATACCACTCAACTGTACAGATTTTCGCAGAATGGCCTGATTTCTGCCTCATATTTTTGGTCCGTTTTTCATAAATTTGTGGTTTTCTGGCAAATTAGTGGCAAATCATTAAAGACTAAAGTTAGAAAATAATGACAGACATTTGAGTTTCAGACTTCATACCCTTCAGAAAATTCATGATAATGTAAAACCTGTTATTCTATCAACTTTCTACGTTTGTAAAAGCAATATTTAAAAATTGTCCCTATTTTTGGGCCTTTGTCCCATTTTTATTTATGGCTTTGTCCAGATTTCTTGCTCTACGAGGTTGACAGGTATGTACATCAACTGTACTTTACTGGAGAAGTCCAAACAAAAGAAATCTTCAAAAGATAAGGAAAAACAAGATAAAACAGAATCTAAGAAGTCTAGAAAGAGGTCACTACATCTGACCCCAGCACCTGGCCTAATCCAAAAATATCTAGACATTTGGATCAATCAATCTCTCAGATCCATTTGCCTGCTAGCTGACCACAATTTTCACCCAAACCAGTGAGCCCCAGATTACATTTCTCAATTCTTCAAGAAAGAAGACCATCTAGCCCAGCTTTATTGGCATCATTGACCTGGTCCTGTAGGAGTTTCTCTGATCAAGATATTGATAGAGTGATGAGGAGATTCCTATGAGCACAGATCCAACTCAGGGTTCTCTTGGTACCATCTCCTCAAGTGGTACCAGTGGCAGGTCCAGTCACCACTTCATTACCTTGTCTGATGCCAAACCACCCATCAGAATCAGTGATTTTGGCACCAGTCTATCCTGAAGCATCATTGTCAGACCCAAGACCCTTACCCTGTTCAACTCCAAGAAGGTCTGTCTCACTTTCGGTCCCAACTTGTTCAGAACCATAGGAAACTTGGAGCCCTGGGCTTAATGCCAGAGTTCAAGGAAAGGGTTTGGCACTGAGGTTGTTACAGCCATCCCTGCCCTTCGGTGCTTCAGCACTCAGTAGGAATTTGGCTCTTCCCATTATCAGTCTTTTCGACAGGGACAGTCTAAGCCTCAGGAGACTTGCGTATTAAGTTCCCAGTCCAGTTTGGAAACCTCGGATTTTCCCATTGAGCAGGTATACTGAAATTGGACTTGCAAACAGAAGCATATTGACTGTTGTCCGGAGTCATTCACCAAAGACACAGACTTAGATGAAGGAGAAGGTTTTCCTAGAAGCCCCACCACCCTCCCGAAGATGTCACTTTTGGCAAAATCTTGGAATTGGTGAAACAGAAGAGGGGATGGTCCACCAGCTCTCCTTCTCCTGATGAGGGAATGGTCCACCAGCTCTCCTTCACCTGATGAGTCAGTGTTCCTAGAGGCTTTTGGTTTCAGCCCATCATCATCTTGGGTGGTCCCCCTGTGGATCCATTAATGGACCTGATGGCCCAACAGGGATGGAAGGATCATGATGTGGGGAAGGATATCCCGAAGAAACCCGACAACATTTTATTAGCACTGGCCAATAAAAAGTACTGGAACAAGGGTCCTCCTGTAGATGCAATGGTGGTAGCTGCAGCACCAAGAAAGAACTCTCGGAAGAAAGTTCAAAAATCCATCCTCTGAGTAGAGATTCCAGAGTGCTGGGTCTTTTTGAGAAATGGACATACTCTTCAGTGTTGTTTGCCCTGATAGTGCCCATGCCACTCATTTTCAGGGAGACCTGACAAAAGAGATTTCCAAGTCTATCCCTGGAGTTTGCCTTCAGATGTCCAAAAGAAAGTGGAATCCCAGCTATCAACTCTACAACCTTCATCTAATGTGGCCATAAGACTCATTTTGAATTCAGCAGATGGGGCAGCTAGGGCATTAGGCACCGGCATTACAGTACATCATCATGCCTGGATACATCTTTGCAACTTTATGGAAAGTTTCAAGGTGTATTTTATCAACTCCCCCTATGATGGATCAACATTGTTTGGACCAAAAGTCAAAGACACACTAACTAGAAGTCAGTAGGATAGTAAGACTCTCTCTTCTATAGGCATATGCTTTTCTGAGCCTCAAAAGTCCATTTCCAGGAATCCGAGAGCAGGGGAAATATTTGGTTCAGAAAATTGCAGGGGTCTTATCAAGAGTCTTCTAGTGATACACCCTCCTCAGGGCAGAGGAGGAGGATATCATAATGGACATCACCCAACAGGCAGAAACAGCCCTAAGAATCAGGGTTTCAGAGGACCCTTTTCCAGAAAATTCTTTTATCGCCCCTGAAGTGCTGCCTGACTGCCGCACTGTGGAAGCGGTTGGAGGGCGATTGTCTCTACAACCAAAAGCCTGGCAAGAAATAACAGATTCCTGTGTGCTAGACATTGTTTCCAGAGGCTATATAATTCCATTTTCCCATACTCCACGATCAAACAAATCAGTTCCAGGTGTCTCACCCAGTCAGCAAGAACTGGCAGTAGCAGAAATTTCAACGCTACTAGAAAAAAGTCATTCAGCAAGTCCCCAAAACCAGCAATGGTCCAGAGTCTATTCAAGGTTCTTTTTAGTTCCAAAGAAAACAGGAGACATCAAACCCATTCTAGATCTGAATCCTTTAAACAGATTCATAATGCAGACAAAATTCCAGATGGTCACAATACAGTCCATTTTACCTGTTTTGAGGAAGGACATTTGGATGTACTCGATAGATCTCAAGAACACATACTATCACTTAAAGATAGAGAGGCGTTCAAGGAGATATCTCCATTTCAGGCTGGGAGCCAATCACTACCAATTTCAAGTGCTGCTCTTCAGTCTTACCACAGTCCGCAGGGTATTTACAAAGATGACAGCAGTGGAAGCAGCACGATTCTGTCTGCTAGGGATCCAAGTTTTCCCGTATCTAGAAAATTAGCTGCTGACAGCTACCTCAAAGCAAATGTTGTGTCAAGACAAACTCTTTCCTCTGAATGCTTTGTCAATTAGGCATAACAGTAAATCTACCAAAATAACAGCTCAACCAAACACAAAACATAGAATTCATAGGATGCCACCTGAATACTGTCTCACAGTTAGTGTACCCTGTCTCAGTCTCTTATCTCTTCAGTGTATACACCAAGATGGGTAGTCCCATTTGATTTATGGATATTTATTTATTTATTTTATTAGTGCTGTAACTGGAGCCTTTATCCCCGGGCCTCTGCTGAAAAAGGACTTGTGACCAGTCGGACTTTCCCGGTTAACAAATGTAAAATAAATAAAGATCAGACTGACACCAATGTGCAGAAAACACATATCCTGGTGGATGATTTCACCATCCCTAACAGACTGTCTTTCAGCAGTGGTGAAAATGGATGGAGGCATTTCGAAGGGAAGATAGTCGAGGACACCTGGTCGGAGACAGAGACAAAAGTGCACATACATTTTCTGGAGATGGGGGTGGTCCTCCTACCATTGCAGGCATTTCAGGATGCCATACCCAGAGGTGTAATAGCAGTGCAAACAGACAATATGTCAGTAGTTTGGTACTTAAGCAAACAGGGAGTAACATGTTCTTACCCCGTTGTGTCGAGAAGCCATGAGGGTATGACCGTGGGCGATGTCTTCACAGTGCTTTCTTGTAATAAAGCATATCCCAGGAATTTCCAGTGTTCTAGCAGGCAGGCTAAGCAGATATATTGTGTTGCCTAATAAGTGGTCCCTCAATCCAACAATGTCTGCAGAGATTCACTGCTGCCAACCTTGCCACTACAAATGCAACAGTTACTTTGCCCTAGTTCCTCCAAAGGAACAATCATCGAGGGACACTCTCATCCATCATTGGCCCCAAGGTCTCCTTTATACCTCATGTTAAGTTGTCAATCTCGCCTTCATTCTTGCTGGATGGGTTCGGAGCCGATCCTCGGCTCCGACTCGGCACTTGCTTTAGCTTGAGAACTCCTTTTACCAGCTCGAGGCAACCCTATATCCCATGATGCAAGGTGGAACTACCCCAGATCTCGTTTGCCGCTTAGCGAAAGAGGTCTCCTTTGCCAGCTGAGGTAAGTAATTTTTTTGTCAAAAAAGCTTAGTTAGGGATTTATTTCCCCCTTGTTTCCACTTTCATAGTGTGTAGTGTGTTTACAGCCCACCCTATTCCCTTACAGTTCAAAAACTTTAAATTCCTTTGGTAATTGTATAAAAGTTTAGTTAGGCCTAGACCCCATTGGTTAATCCCTACCTGTGTGTCTGTGTGTTAGGGGATTAATTGTGTGTGTTTGTTGGGGTGTGTGTGTGACTTCTTCCTTAAATTATGTCAAAGGAAGGCAAGGTCTCAGGCTTCAAGAAGTGTGACTCGTGCTGTCAGAAAATGTCTCTGACAGACGGTCACACTTCTTGTGTTTACTGCCTGGGGCCTTTGCACCTGCAGGACTCCTGTGCTTTGTGTCACTCTTTTAGCCAGAGAGTCCTGCAGGAACGGAGGAATAAGCTGATCCTCCGTGGCTTACTTAAGCCAGAAGGTTCTCCCTCTAAAACAGGGTCTAGTAAACCTTCTAAGCCACCGAAGGTTCAGGCTACAGTATCCAAGCCTCCTCCGGTGGCTCCGGCTGGAACCGATCTATCTGCTTCCAAGGTAGTGGGTTCGGCACCGATTGGTTCCGACACCCGGTCTACTGTGGCCTTGTCGGCTCCGGCTGGAGCCGACACCTTATCCAGCATCGAGCCGAAACCTTCGGCTCCATCTGGAATTCAGGGACTTCGGCTCCGATGACTTCGCCCGAAGAGATCTCGGTCCCCTTCGTTGCAGAGTATCCACTGCCCGGGTCCCCTCTTTTGTCGGAGCGGAGCCATCGGAGCCGATCTTCAAGATCTTCCAGGCTGTCTGACCACGACTTAGAGAGGGTGGTAAGCAGGCTGTTGAAGTCGCGGGCACTGGCCCAAATGCTCCATAGCCCGCCTCAGCAGACTTCGCTATTGTTTCACCCTTGAACTTCCTCCTCCGACTCCACACCAGAGTTCGGAGCCGGAGCTTCGGGACAGCGACTGTTTCGCCGAGCCAATACATCCTTCGGCTCCGTCGTCCTCGGCTCCGATCTCCTCCTTGAGGCCTTCCTTGGAGGGATCCGGTCGTCGGGTTTCCCTTGTCGGCTCCGAGGGGGCTAGTGGCATCGGACCCTTGTCCGACCCCGCTCTCCCTCTCGGGGCTTCGGCTTTGGTAAGCTCGGCACCGGCATCGGCCTCGGAGCCTTCCCTCTCAGTGGAGCCAAGAATTCCTGTATCCACGGATCGGGGATATTCCGGTCTCCCGGGGAGGGGAGCCTTTGAGGTGATGAGGAGTGTCCTGGCTACTGAGCCAGGTCAACGGTCCATCCCTCTAGCTCCTCCCTCTTCGGTGCCTGTAGACACCTCTTGCCAGCCTCTTGCTCTCAGGCCCAGTGATCCATCGCCCCAGGTTTCCCCATTGGAAATTTCCTCCTCTTCCGAAGTTTCTCCTGATCCGGCAGGTGAACCCCCTCGGAAGAGGACGTGTAAGAGGAAACACACAGACTCCCCCGAGTCTACTACATCTGATACCGACTTAGATGAGTCGGAGGGTTCCCCACGATCCCCCTCTGAGGATGTCTCCTTTTCAGACATCCTTGAGCTCCTCAAACAGAGGGGGGAATTGACCATCCATTGATCCCTCCGAGGATGAGTCGGTATACCTGGAGGCTTTTGGATCCCGACCCTCCACCTCCTGGTGTCTCCGCCTTCACCCACTTATGCAGGTAGTGGCTCGGAAGGCGTGGCTCCAGATTCTGTGGAACCTGTCCCCAGGAGACCATCCAAGTTTATTACGGCCCCCACGGACAAACAGTTTCTTTCCAAGGGCGTCTCTGTGGATGCTATGGTGGTGGCGGCGGCCACTAAGAAGGAACTGGCGGATCCTTCAGTACCTGTCCATCCTCCTAACAAGGATTCTAGGACCATGGACAGGTATGGAAAGTGGATGTTTTCTTCAGCGACCTTTGCTATGCGTTCGCTGAACTACCTTTGTCACTTCACCAGGCTTCAAAGAGATATTCTCAAGGAACTGGGTGAAGTGGTCCAGGATCCTTCTGCTGCTGGGGCTCAAGAAAAGATTGCCTCACAGCTAGCAATCCTGAATTCCTTATCCAACTCCTCCATGCGGCTCATATCCTATGCGGCCGATGGAGCGAGCAGGGCCGCAGGCACAGGAGTTGCTCTTAGACGCCAAGCCTGGATGCGGCTTTGTAATTTTGCGGACCCCTTTAAGGCGTCCTTCACTAATACCCCTTTGATGGTTCGGCTTTGTTCGGACCTCAGGTGAAGGATACCTTGACCAGGTGTGAGCAGGACGGTAAAACTCTTTCTGCCGTTGGAGTCCATTTTTCCACCCCTTCTAGACCATATCCCAAGGGTCAGAAGGGAGGGAAGATGTGGTTCCGCAAAGCCCAAGGAGCTACACCGGACACACGTGGTCAGTTTACCCCCAGAGGCAGAGGGGGTAACAATAGACGCCGCCCTAGAGGCAGGGGGGGTCCTCAGAACCAGGGCAACAGGGAGTCTCTTCCTGAGAAGCCCTTTCAGCATCCCTGAGGTGTTGCCCGACTGTCCACCCTTGGAGGCAGTCGGGGGAAGGATTTCGCTGTACCCAGTAGCCTGGCATTCCCTCTCACAAGATATGTGGGTACAGTCGATCATATCCGAGGGTTACAAAATCCCCTTCGAAAGGTATCCCAGACCTCAACAATCCCTTCCAGACATCTCACCCGGTCAAAGGGATTTGGCAGAACAGGAGGTTTCAAAGCTCCTAGGAAAAGAGCCGTCCAGACTGTGCCGGCAGACCAGGTAGGATCCGCGCCTACTGAGATTCTTTTGGTCCCCAAAAGGACGGGAGATTGAGACCAATATTAGACCTGAGCAGTCTAAACAGATTTGTCAAGAAGGCAAGATTCCGGATGGTCACGCTTCAGTCCATTCTGCCCTTTCTGGGCAAGGACAACTGGATGTGCTCTATAGACCTTCAGGACGCGTACTATCACATAAAGATTCACAGGCGCCCAGAAGGTTTCTCCGCTTCGGCTAGGGACCAGTCATTACCAATTCAGAGCCCTGCCCTTTGGCCTCACTTCAGCCCCCAGAGTGTTTACCAAATGCATGGCAGTGGTCACAGCTCATCTGAGACGTCAAGGATTCCAGGTGTTTCCTTATTTGGACGACTGGCTCCTCTCCGCCACCACCAGGTGTCAGCTTCTTCAGACCAGAGACTACACTCTGCAGCTTTGCAGGAATTTGGGAATTTCAGTAAATTTCGAAAAATCTTCTCTGCGGCCTTGCCAATCTATCACCTTTATAGGCGCAGAATTACATACCGTCAAAATGTTAGCCAGACTAACAGATCAAAGAATTCTGGACATCCAAAAATTCGTTTGGATTCTATTGCAGAGCAGCAAGGTCAAAGCCAGATTTATACTGAAGGTTCTAGGTCTTATGGCTGCGGCCATTGTTCTTCTACCACTGGCTCGCTTCCACATGCGTCTTCTGCAGTGGATGCTATTCACTCAGTGGTCGTACCACAGTCTCCCGATGAGGCACGAAATCTTAGTCACACAGTCGCAGAACTCATCTGAATTGGTGGATATCTTCCCTCTTCTTCATCAGGGCCGACCTTTGTTCCCCTCCTCCAGTTGCCACAGTCACTACGGATACCTCTCTGATCGGGTGGCGGGCGGGCATTATCAGGGCAGGATGGTCCACGGGACGTGGCAACCCATAGAATACCATCTGCACATAAATGTCCTGGAGATGAGAGCGGTGCTTTTAACGTTGCAGGCCCTCAACGACTTTCTTCCCACGGGGACTATTGCAGTACAAACGGACAACATGTCCGTGGTCTGGTACATCAACAAGCAGGGCGGGACCAGGTCCTATCCGTTGTGTCGAGAAGCTCTCAGACTTTGGCAATGGGCAATCTCCTCTCATCGGTTTCTGATAGCAAAGCACATCCCCGGCAGGTCCAACCTCTTGGCGGACAGGCTGAGCAGATCCATTCTGATGCCTCACGAGTGGTCTCTCAATCAATCTGTAGTGGATCAGATTTTTCTGAAGTGGGGCACTCCTTGTTGCGATCTTTTTGCTACTCCTCAAAACAACAAGTGCCCGATTTTTTCACCGTCTTTCCCCTTCCAGGCCAACCCCTGAGAGACTCTCTAACCCAGGATTGGCCCCGGGGACTTCTGTACGCTTTTCCTCCTTTTCCCTTGATTCCACAAGTCATTCAGAAAGCCACTGTTTTGAGAGCCAAGTTGATTCTCATTGCCCCTTATTGGCCTCGACAAATTTGGTTTCCGCCTCTGCATCGTCACCTTCTGGTGCAGCCCTGGCATCTGGACCCAGTTCCGGATCTCTTGATCCACCAGTCGGGTCAGCAGCACCGGGCCATTCATTCTCTCAACCTCACTGCTTGGTTGCTCCACTTCCTTCCCTAGCCAGGCTACCGATGATCTCTGACTCAGTCAGAGACATCTTAGTGTCTTCTTTAAAGTCGTCCACTAGGACTGTTTATGCTAGCAAGTGGCGACGTTTTTCTATTTGGGCAAATTCCAGGAATATTGATCCCTTTACTGCTCCTGTACATTCTGTTTTAGATTTCCTGGCGGAGGTTTTTCATTCAGGATCCTCTTCATCTACAGTTAAAGTTCAACTGGCTGCTATTTCCAAGTATCATGTTGGCTTGCATGACAATAACATTATGTCTCATAGATTATGCAAGGCCTTTCTGAGAGGAGTTTTTCTCCTAAAGCCACCTATAAAGCATCCTCCTCCACAATGGGATCTAAACTTAATGTTGGCATCCTTGATGCTACCTCCCTTCGAACCGTCTGCTTCATGTTCTTTGAAGTTGTTGACCTGGAAAACTATATTCTTACTGGCTGTCACTTCAGCAAGAAGGGTTTCCGAGATTCAAGCTCTCTACATTCGTTCCCCTTACTTGGTTTTTCATAAGGACAGGGTATCCTTAAGAACGGACCCGTCCTTTCTCCCCAAAGTTGTGTCTCAAACCAATATTAACCAATCTATAGATCTACCAGTCTTTTTCCCAAACTATTCCGACAGAGCTGAACAGAAGCTTCATTTTTTGGATGTCCATCGTCAGCTCAGGTACTATTTGCATAGAACTAAACAATTCAGGAAATCGGACCAATTATTTGTCTCCTATGCAGAAAACAGGATAGGTCTTCCAGTTTCTAAAGTGACCTTATCCAGATGGTTGACTTCCACCATTTCCTATGTGTACTCTCTCAGAGGCAAGCAGCTATCTTCTAAACCAAAAGCACACTCAACCAGGAGTCTATCCACTTCTGCAGCCTTTCAGGATAGACTACCCATTGATACCATTTGTGCAGCAGCTACTTGGGCCACGCCTCATACCTTTGTCTCTCATTACAAGTTAGACTTGGCCTCCAGAGACAGGGCCAGTTTTGGTTCCACAGTTCTCAAGAGTCTGTTCCATTGAGCCACCCGGGATACAGGTGCTAGGGATGCGGTCCCATCCAGCAAGAATGAAGGCGAGATTGACAACTTAACATTTAGAAGTTATGTACCTACCATAACATTCCATGTTAGTTGTCTTCTCGCCTTCTTTCTTGCGTCCCTCCCTCCTTCCCCCTGGCCTGGACAGATCTTGAAGAGTTCCTATCAGGTTGTTTTCCTCCTGAGCCTTCATATGAGGACTCTTATTATGAACTTGTTTTCCTAATTATGTTAGGTTAGTCCTTAGCAGGGTAGGTTAGCTACCAAACGAGATCTGAGGTAGTTCCGCCTTGCATCATGGGATATAGGGTTGCCTCGAGCTGGTAAAAGGAGTTCTCAAGCTAAAGCAAGTGCCGAGTCGGAGCCGAGGATCGGCTCCGAACCCATCCAGCAAGAAAGAAGGCGAGAGAAGGCAACTAACATGGAACGTTATGGTAGGTACATAACTTCTAATTCTCCACTACCACTGATGAACAAGTTCATATAGAAGGTGTGATTGTGCAAAGCCAAAGTTATCCTCGTAGCCCCCTTTTGGCCTTGACAGACATAGTGCCCTTTCCTGTGGACTCTGCTGGTTCATACTTTTGGCTGTTGGAACACTTTCAAGACCTACTGTCTCACCCACCAGGTCAGACATCCATGAGACTAACCAAGTGGTATCTCCAGTTTTAATGTTAGCCAGAGACCCCAGGCTATCACCCTCTGTAGTCAGCTTTCTCACAGCTTCTCATCAAAGTTATCCTGCAAAACTTTACCACAGCAAATGAAAGAGATTTTCCATATGGGCAAATTACAAAGGTCTAGACTTTTCTTTTCACTCAGGTACCTTTTATTCTACTATTTGTGGCAAAATTATTTCATGCTGGTTCCAGCTACTTCACAATCAAGGTACAGCTAGTAGCAATTTCAAACTTTCTCACAGGCCAGGACACGTCATCTATAGCATCTCTGAAGATTTCAAAAGTCTTTTTAAAGGCAAGCTTTCTTCTCAGACCACCCATCAGGGATATTGTTCCCTCAGTGGGATTTAACCATTACATTACAAGCATTGACACAGGCTCCTTTTGAACCAGTAGCTTCAGTTGATATAAAATTCTTTACCTGGAAAACTGTTTTTCTGGTGGCTGCAACGTCCACCTAAAGAATATCTAAACTGCAGGCACTTTCATGTAGATCACCCTGCTTGACTTGTCATACAGACAGGGTTTCTCTTTGACCCAGTGCTTCCTTCCTTCCAAAGGTGGCATCCAGAACTAATATAAATCAAAGCATCAACCTACCTGTATTTTTCCACATTTTTCTAACAAGGGCGAATATTATTGCATTTACTAGATGCTCACAGTCAACTACATTGTTTACCTCCATAGAACCAAGACATTTAGAAAGTCAGACTAATTGTTTGTTGTCTTTCCAAAACAGAAACTGGGAAAGGCTGTATCTAAAGTAACACTCTCCAGGTGGCTTTCTGACGTCATCTCCTTTGTATACACCAAAAGAGGTCTTACTCTGCGAGTTAAACCAAAAGTTCATTCCACTAGAGCAGTTGCTACTTCTGCTGCATTTGCTAAGACTTCCCATTGATGACATCTGTGCAGCAGTTACTTGCTGTACAGTTCTCAACTTTATTTCTCATAAGTTGGATGAGCAGTCTAGGGCATGCTTGTCCTTTGGCTCCACCATTCTTAGGAATATCCTTCCATGAGTCCACCCAAGACTTAGTGCATGGGAATCTGTCCCACTGTTAATTCAGATGAAAATAGACAACATTGGGTATGAAAGTTATGTACTGACCATAACAGTAGATCCATGTTTGATTTGTGTCCAGTTCAACATCCCACCCTCCAACCCCCCTTCCAAAGTGTCATGGTTATTCTTGTAGTGACTGAGTTTTTGGCTGTCTTTAGCTGACAAACTTTCTTTCTGTTACTATTGTGCTTATGTCACATATTTTAGTATGTTGCTGTAGTATGGTTCAATTTTTCAGAGTTGCATTATGATTATTATTATGGAGAGGAACTATCCACAATGAGGAAACTTGATCTGAAGTGATTAGATGGAGCTGTAGGGATTATGAGTAGGGAAGGAGTCCGAGACCTGAAGCAGAAGTCTTCCAGTCAGTGCCGAGGTCGGATCCGACAACCCTCAGTTGAACTCAAAGACAATATGGATCTATCTTTATGGTGAGCACATAACTTTCATTTAGCTCATTGCATGCTCCAGGGTTTCCAGATTTTTCCACATTCAGTTGCTTCTCTTTGCAGAGTCTTTTTCAAAGTGTCAGGAAGAGATGTCTTACACAAACTGGGATTGCAAAAGAACATTCAAAAGCCTTTTTTGACTCTCACACAGGATTGTGTTCTGGGGGTGTTAACTGGATGCCTCAGTTCAAAGAGCTTTTCTTCCACAGAAAAAAATAGGTCTATATCTAAATTTATTTCTAAGGTTTTCCACTTAGATTTTGGTCACTGCAAGGGATTACTAGATTTTGCATCTCATGGCATCTATGATTCTCATGATGCCACTGGCAAGGCTCACCATGAGAAAGTTACATTGGCATGTGAAGTTTTTTTGGTCCCAGCACAAACATGCCTTGTCTTTTCAAATACTAGCTCTGGGCTTTGTCAGAAGGTAATCATTTGGCAGAGATAGCAAATATCCTGAAATCCAGATATTCCCTTCTTCCTCCCTGTCCCAAAGCAGTCAGTCAGCACAAATGCCTCAGACTTTGCTTGGTGGGCAGTTTCATGAGTGATAAAAGTGCAAGGTGTGGGATACCAAGGACAGACGTAAGCACATAAATATAAAAGAGATGCTTGCCCTGATCAAGGCAGTCAACTCTCGGAATCATCTTTGGTCCCCGGGACCTCTTCAGTTTGTTACGGACAATACCACAGTCATATGGTACATCATCAATCAGGTTGTGCCCCCTTTGCAAACTAGCTGCATTAGCTTTGAATATAGCTTCACGAACTCACTCTACAGGCATTCTACATTGCATCAGAACAAAACTTTTTAGCAGACAAGCTAAGCAAAACAAGAGTATACCCTCAAAAATGGAAACTAGATCAGGAGGTCTTCCTAGATTTGATCCATATGTGGGGAGTTTTCTCAAGTAGACCTATTTGCCTCCTGTGAAAACAATCAGCTGGCAAGATTCTGCTCCAGGATTCCATGCAAGAATGCCTGGGAGACAGATGCCTTTTCTTTTCCTTGGACAGGAATGTTCCTGTATATTTTTTTCAGCCTTTCCACTGATACAGTGTGCTTCTGAAGATTCAAAGAAGCTCCCAAGATCATTGTAGTTACTGCCTTCTTTTAGAAATGCCAGTTTCCTCTTGGACTGGATCTACTCGCACAAGATCAGGGGTGTTTGATACACCCCAACCCCAATCAACTTCAGTTGATTGCCTGGATGACAAGGTCTTGTGTCATTAGGCACATGTTTTCTGTGGATGTGCAGCAGGTAGTAATGCAGGCAAGAAAGCCTCTGCTTGGAAATCCTATATTAGCAAATGAAAAAGGTTTTCTAGTTGGTTCCAACAACATAATCAGCACCCTTTCAGGGCTGGTTGTTATTTTCTCATTATTTGAGCGATTTGCTATCCCATGGCCTTTCTTACTCATCCATCAAGATGCATTTATCGACCATTTCAGCATGTCTGTCCATGGATCCTACTTTTTCAATGAATTCTCATGTTCATAGGTAGGAACTAGTCTATCTGCCTGAAGGCATTTATAAGCCTAGCCAGAATGTGTTGGCTTTCGCCGCCCCCTTAGATTAGTTCCTTGTGCCTCTGTCCAGCAAAGCCACTGAAGTGATCCCCGGGGTAAACTTTCTGTTTCCCATCCACTTGTCAAGGTTTCTGTTGAAGAGTGTTGAAGAGTGTTAGTGAGGAGCTCTGCCTAATGTAGATTGGAATCTTGTTCCAAAGCATGGGAAGTCTCTGGGACATGTATCTATCCCTCCAGAACGTCCTATTTATTGTTGTGGTGAGGTTTAGATCCCTAGAGCATGTGGATCGAGAGGATATGGTTTTCTTTAGCTGGAGCATGTCCATCAATTCTGGGTTGGACATGGCCTTGTATGTCAGGCAGAGATCACCTCTGAGTAGGCGGTATGCAACCGAGTTTCTTCAGTCAAGCTGCATAGGGCATCTGTTTGAGGCCAGTGATCCTCTTGGTGAGGTACTATTGTGGTCTTTCCAGCTGTTGCAGGTGTCTTGAAAGGTACATCCCAAATGAGGCATTGTACTCTATGATGGATCTGATGAGTGATGAGTAGAGGGGCCCAATGACCTCTTTTGATCTGAATGCGAAACCTTTTGTGATTAGGTGGGCCACATAGAAGGATTTTCTAACCACTTTGGCAATGTAATTATCAAAGGAGAGATTACTATCTACTTGGGTGCCCAAAATATTTTTGAAGGGTGTTTTGCATAACAGGCTTCCTAGAAACTCTGTGGCCCTTCCTTGGGATCTTATTTTTTTTTTGTTGTTGCAGAAGCTAAGACTTGCTCCAGTTGAACCAGCTACCCTGGCTGACTTGAGGATATTAACATGGAAGACAGTTTTACTGATTGCCGTGACCTCCTCAAGAAAGGGTATCCAGGTTGCAAGCTCTTATGTTGAGTCCACCCTACCTTATTTTCCACAGGGACAGGGTTTCTCTGAGAACTAATTCTTCTTTTATGCCAAACTATCCATCTCCCCATTTTCATTCCTGAACCTAAAAATAAGGGAGAAAGGATGCTTCATACCTTGGATGTCCACAGACAACTCAGGTGCTATCTTGACAGAACCAAATCTTTCAGATCATTGGATAAAATTTTAATTTCTTGTGAAGGTAAGAAGGGACACCCTGTGTCAAAGCAGACTATTTTAAAATGGTTGGTTATGTTCCCCACAAAATAATATTCCAGGCAAGATCAAGGCCCACTGTAGCAGGGCCTTGGCTTCATCTCTGGCTTTTTGGAAAGGATTGAATTCTAGAAGTGTTCTAGAAGCAGCAACTTGGTCCTCTGTGCAAACTTGTACAAAGCACGGTAAGCTTAATTCCTTCCCTAGGTGTAGATCATGCTTTGCTAAGACCGTTCTCCAGGGGCTTTTGGACTCTTTCACCTCCCAAAATTTGTAAGCTATAGTAATCTACCCAGCAGTGATCAGTATGAAGAACATGGCACACTTGTGTAAGTAAACTTGCCATAACAGTAGATGCTGAAATGATCACTGCTGTAGTTGCCACTCCCTCCTTCCACTCCCCTTATTTCTTGGTGTGTTGTTTTTGCCAGGGTGTGGTCTTTTATTTTTTGCTGTTCTAGCATTGTCCTTTCAGAGCTTAGCCTTCCTCTCTGCATTGGCATGAAAGATCTGAAGGGCTTGTTGCCCAACCCTTTGTTTCAGTTAGACGCAAATTTTCAAATTGTTTATTTCCTTTTTTTCCCCCTGGTGGGTTGGGTCATGAAATGTAATGCTAGAATTTCTTATGTAGTCACTACAACCAAAAATATGGTTAAACAGTACTTTGATGCTGCACTTCTTGACACTATCCAGGAGCAACTGTACAGCATATCTACACTATACAGCACCATCACCTGAAGTCCCCCAGTATTATTTCTCTTGAGCACCTGGGCCACTAAGGAAACATTTCACAAAATCGGGACTTGGTAGTTACAAAAGGAGATCCTAGACGTAGATCTTAGTGATGGTCTTCCTAGAAAAGTAGTTTATAGGAAGCAGTTGTCCACCCCAAGCTGTAATGTAGGTACCTTCTGGACTTGTGAAAGTGTCCCCCCCAAAACAAAAACATAAATAAAATTTTCGGGTACATCACCTTTGATCTCACCAGTCTCCTAAAACACCATCTAATCTCCCCCATACATCCTAAAATGTGCTTAAAACAGCCTAAATTGTTTTTCATGGTCAATAACAGTTGTTCTACCCCCACCACCAGATTCCTTAGTACTTAATGGTGTCAGTTTCTAAACAACCTGTCTGCTACAGAAATCATGTGTGTGTGTGTGTGTGTGTGTGTGTGTGTGTGTGTGTGTGTGTGTGTGTGTGTGTGTGTGTGTGTGTGTGTGTGTGTGTATATATATATATATATATATATATATATATATATATATATGTAGATTGATAGATATACATACATACATGTGCAAACACACACACACAGTATGACTAGAAGGAAGGTATGCAATTATTTATAAGGCAAGGGAACAGAATCTAAGTAGCACAGGCATCTATGGATAAAAGTTGCCGATCGTAGAAGACATGGGGTCTGTTAATTCTGTTGAAGAGTCAAAACCAACTTATATGCAGCTATCCATCTTATTTGTCTGTCTGTCTCAAGACACAAAAACATTGTCACACAAATGTGATGTGATAAATTTTATTGGACCAACATATGTTTTAAAATTGCCCAGGCTTTTGGCCTAGCTTGAGCCCTTCATCAAGAGTTAAGTTACTGGTTTTAGATTCATTCCTTAAATGTACAGATAAGCCTAGGAATGAAAATGCATAGTTTTGTTTTTATTGGCTAAAAATACACTTGAAAATGTGGAAAGGAAATGTACAATTCAGATTTTAGTATCTTCTTCTTCTTCTTTCAGCTTTTCCCGGTTAGGGGTCGCCACAGAAGATCATCTGTCCATTCATGATTGGCAGTGGAGTTTTACAGTTTCGAGTTGCCAGCCCAGCACCAACCTTCCACAGAAGGCACACACACGCACACACTCACACCTAGGGCCACTTTGGAGTGTCCAATCCACCTACTGCATGTCTTTGGGATGTGGGAGGAAACCGGAGCACCCAGAGGAAACCCACGCGACCACAGGGAGGTCATGCAAACTCCGCACAGAAGGCACCCCAGCCAAGAATCGAACCAGAGAACCTCTTGCTGTTCAGATTTTAGTATAACAGACAAATAACTGCCTGGATCAGAAAGTATATTAAAAATTACAAAGAAATCTGGACACTCTCTACAAGAAATGTATTTATTTAAAACTTTAGCAGTTTTATTCACAAACTTAATGCAAACTTTATCAGAATGAAAACAAAATTCAGCAATATACATTTAAATATAAAAAAATAGAAATCATATGATTTTGACAAGCCAATCAAGGCTTCCTTCACAAATACAGTATTTAATATTGATACTGTCATTTAAACTGCCATGTGAACAAATTTAATTTTAGTTTATTATTAACATCTTGTTATCTAAAATGTAATGCAATCAATCACATAAGTAAACATCTTAAAAAAAATTACATTGATTATTATGCATAAGCAAAGCATTAAAAGCTTCTGTTTTTTTAATCATAGAAATGTTCACCTATCCTAGCTGACATTTTATACATTGTTTTACCTATACAAAAAGTTAAAAGAAATGCATTTGGCAGCATAACCATCACATTTTCAATAATGGTTTAGCTAAATTGCAATATTTACAGTAGTTTAATAGAATCATATGGGATGGAAACGTTTATGCCAGTTTAGTTAATGGGTACCAGTGAGAAACGATATTTAATTTGAGAAGTTACCCAGGGGTTGAGTGAGAGCAAAGCCAATAATCTAATAGGCATTTCTTAAGATCATAGGATCATAGGAGGGTACTAGGCTAATGGCCCTGGGGCCCTTACAAGCCTAGCCAGAGTTTATCCCCAAAGAGAAACCTCAGTCAGCACCTTTTGCCCCTATCAATGAGGGACACAGGTGGAACCCCTGAGACAAATTTGTGGTTTCCCATCCATTCATCAAGGTTGCTCTTGAAGGTCAGCGAAGGCTCTGTTTGACATATATGAGAAGTCTGTTCTAGAGATGGGGCAGCTTCTGGGGACAAACCTGTCTGTCCAGCAGGTTTTGTTGATGTTGCCTATTAGATTCAGGCCTTTCAAGCGGATAATGTATGAGGAGTTAGATTTACGGATATGGAGCATCTCTAGTAGGGCAGGGTCTGAGATTGCCTTGTAGGCGAGACACAGATCACCCCTGAGCAGTCTGTATGATACCGAATAGAGTAATAGTGATTTTAGCCTGTCCACATAGGGCTGGTGTTGGAGGCCATGGATTCTCTTTGTGAGGTATTTCAGTGGCCTTTCCAGTTGGTGCAGATATTTGGAGAGGTACATACCAAATGGAGCGTTGTACTCAGTTATTGGTCTAATGAGGGAGGAGTATAGAGATGTAATAACCTTTTTTTCTGGATGCAGTCCCTTTACTTATGAGATGAAACGAGTAAAAGGCTTTTCTGACCACTGCCGCTACATGATTGTCAAATGTGAGGTTATCAACCTGAGTGCCCAGGTCTCTCACCACAGGTTGTGTGCTTAGGGAGTTGCCATTGATGTGGTAAACAGTAGGGGCCATGTTTTTGCCGAATGGTAGGATGATACATTTTTTTGCGTTTAGCTTGAGGACATGACTTTGGCATCAGCCATTAGTTGCTCTGAGACCCTCTTGCAGTATGTTAACATCATTTGGGGGAGTCAGTGCAGCACCCAACTTACAGTCATCTGCAAACTTGGTCAGCCACAGACCTTTTGTCTTTGGCTTTACCTCTGAGAAGTACATGCCAAACAGTAGTGGTCCCAGGACAGATCCCTGGGGAATTCCACTAGTGACAAGTCTGCTATCAGTGGTGGAGGTGCCTATTTTGACTTTGAGGGTCCTGTTGGTGAGCCAGTGGGCCACCCACCTGATGAAATTGGGATTTATACCAAGTTTGGTGACACTATGCAGACCACTCCTAATAGCATGGCACTTGGTCAAAACTACCATTTGGATTATTAGTAACATTACACAGTAGGATTGGACAGCCTTTGTTAAGGGCCTAGAGTAGCTGATAAGAGTGGCTAGTGGCAGTGATAACTACCTTATAGTCTGGGCAGAAGGGGGCATAGCTAGTAACTGTGCCAGCCTTTCCCAGGCATGTGTGTTTGTATATAAATCAAATCTGTGTGTGTGTGTGTGTGTGTGTGTGTGTGTGTGTGTGTGTGTGTGTGTGTGTGTGTGTGTGTGTGTGTGTGTCAGCTACTTGGGCAGCGATACAATGTACTGGTTGGACAGAGAGGGTGCTGAATGTTTTGGCTTGACCACTCAGCTGGGATCTCAACCCTATAGCTGTGCCAGTGGGAAGGTTTATTGGGTTTCTGGAGAGAGAGGGAGAAACCAGCCCCATACTGTGATCTCTGTGTGCTCTTAAGGGAAATTGCACTTTACTGTGAGTGTGTACTTGTGATCCTCCCACTGTTTACATACCCTAGCTGTTGCCAGTGGTGAGGATTGAGGCTCCTTGATTACTGGGCCGGTGTTGTGGCATCACATATTTATGGGTTATACATATTAAGGTCAATTTTGAAGCTGAGGAGGTTATTAGTTAACATTAGTGAGAGTATGGTTGCATTTCATATTTTATAAGTTGAGCATAGGGCATCTCCTGCTGAGTTATTGGATTCGTGAACATTAAGAAGTAACTTGTCTTGGGAACGTAATTGTTTGTGCATAGTGCTGATTGTGCCATCAGGACTGGGCATTTTTGTGGTTCCTGTGCTTATTACATTGTGGGATATGATTAGCTGAGAGTAAGTGAGATAATGAGGCAATGCAAGCTAGTTTAGTTGTTTTAAAGCAATACAGTGGTGTGCCCTATAAGGCAAACTTGTCACGAACCTTGCCACTTTATTTAGCATTGTTCTAGTTTAGATGCAAAGTGTGGCATGCAGATTCATCAAGATTGGAGGGCTATGTAATAGGGATGGTTAGACAAATATAGTTGCCATGTTTATTTTGAGCGGTCTGTGATGCAGTGTTTGATTCTATGCAGTGTCCTGCGTTTCTAGTGGATCTTTTTGGTGGTCTGATGTATGTGCAATTTGAATTTCAAGTTATCTATTATGATGCCTAATAGTTTCATGTATGAAAAGATATATTTCTATTTTTGTGTTATTCATGGAGGTAATAGTGAAGGCAGCACTGTCCGGATAAGTTCACAGGAATATACTATAGACTAACCACCACCAGGGCATTAATAAGCCTAGCCATGCAACCCAAACCAACTGTGCCCCTATGTATCTTGTTTTTTATTAGCAGGGGGGTATGTTACGTAGTTTAGTTAGTTAATACGTTAGTTTAGGTAGTTAAGACGTTTCTAGAGGTTATGTGGGGGTATGTTACTTTGGGCATTACTGTCTGCCTCTGTCTGTCAAAGATATGAGGGCAAGACCTAGTGTGAATTTCCAGTTTCCCGTCAATTGGTTAAGGTTGCACTTAAATAGGATTATGGGTGGACTGTGCTTCACATGGATGGAGACCCTGTTCCAGAAAATGGGGATCCTCTGCCTCACCAACATGTATTATTTATGTCACAAGCAAAATTTATGTCCGTTGATCTAGTGGCTCAGAACTGTGAATGTGCAAAAGGTCTATCAGAGTTAGATCCTAGGGAGCTTTGTCTGCCAAGCATAGATTACCTGTCTGTATCCTATAGGAGACTGGGTATAGAGATAGGGCTTTAAGGCAATCTGTATAGGACAATGTGTTTATATCCTGGATTCTCCTTGTAAGGAACCTTTGTGGGTGTTCCAGCTGTTGCATATGTTTGGTCAGGTACATAATGATGTGTCTGATAAGGGCAAGATAAAGTGGCACTATGACTTCCTTGGATATGGGTGCCATGTCCTAACTTATATGTTGGGTCACACAGAATGATTTTCTTACTACCTTGGTTACATGTTGGTGAAAGGCCAGGTTACTGTCTACATATATTTCAAGATCCCTGACAGTTGTCTCAACTATTAGGGGTGTCTTATCTATGGAGTAATTAGCCTGAGTGACAGTTTTCCCTAAAAGCATTATAATGTATTTCTTGGCATTGAGTTTTAATCCATTACATTTGGCACCAGTCATTTATCTGTGTTAGACTCTCATGCAAGCTGTTGTGTCATGGGGAGATTCTATAATAGCTCCTAATTTGCAGTCATCTGTGAACTTGGTCAGCCAAAGGACCTTGACATTAGCCTTTTCCTCCAAAGAGGTAGATGCCACATAGGAGCCATCCCATCATGGTGCCCTGAGGTACCCTGCTGGTGGCTCGTCTCTCATTGTAGGTGGTCTCACCAATCCTGACTTTCTAGGTCCTGTCTGTGATCCATCTGAGTGAGTTGCATAAGGGTTTATGCCCAGTTTGGTGAGTTTGTCAACTGTACTCGAGTGGGGTATTGTATCGAATGCCTTAGCCAGTTCCAGGTAGGCAGTATGCCTGTTTTTCCCACATCCATTGCCTTGGTGACCTTCTCAAAGAAGTCCACCAAGTTTTGTAGGCATGACATTCCCATGTCAAAGCCAAACTGGGTTGGGCCCAGTGTCTGAAGGTTGCCTATGTCTTTCTTCATCATTTCCATGCTAATTCATTCCATGGCTTGTATATTAGACTAGTTAGACTAATAGGTCTGTAGTTTCTGGGGTCAGTTGATGGTCCACCCTTATGAAGTGGAATAACCATTGTAGTTCGCCCTTCACATTGTACAAAGCCTGTTTTGAGGCTATAGTTGAGAAATGAGTCAAGTGGTCTTGATATGTTATATTTCAAGCTATTTAGGAGATGTATTGTTGAGGCCCATTGGGGCTGTATTTTTGGCCTTAGCAAGTGCTGCCAGGACCTGCTCCTGGTTAATAGTTGGGAGGTTATGCTAGAAAAACAAAAATTCCACGACCTGGAAGGTCGAGTATTGAGAAGGATTTCAATATTCTACGTGATAAATTGTATTCTTTTAAAGCAAATCAGTTGGAAGTAGATTATTTAAAAGAATGTGTTAAAGTTGGAAGAGTACCGAAGGGTTTAAGGTGTTTTAAATTTCCCAATAATGTGCAAAAGGATTCTAATTATTACAAAAAATTGTGTGATGTATTTAACCGTGCTGGTATAGAAATGTTAGAGGTTATGGTAGCTGAATATGAAATGAAAGCAAGTACCTTGTTGAATGATTTAAATGCCTTAAACAATAGTTTGATTAATGATGTGAAATTTATTTCTGTTAAACGGAGCTATAACAATATTTTTAAAGAAGTTGACCAACATTGTTTGAGAATTTTGAATCGTAAAATTCATAAATTGGAGAGAGATTTAAAGGAATATAATGAAGGGGTGGCTTACCCGCTACCAATTAAAACTAAACAGTTTAACTATAATAACGGTGGAGCACAGGGTAATTTTAATAGAAGTTACAGGACAGAAATGACCTATGGGACACCGAGGAATAATCAAAGATTTGTGGAGAAGGAAAGGAATATCCCCCACCAGGATTTTCTGTTTCCCCCAAACAAAGAAGGGGGAAGGGGGAACAGGTTTGTTCAGGGGAGGGGGAACATGTAGATCAGGATATACAAGTTTCTTATGGTGCTTCAAGAACTAACAATATTACAGTAAGTACGGATGTTTCAAAAAAGGTTACAGTAGTAACAGAGAATAATTTCTCCATTTATAATTACACTAATATAGACTTTGGAGTGGAATATTTTAATTTATTTACAAGGGGATTGCATTTTGTGCCAGCATTCTCTAACAACTTAGAGCAGGAATTAATAGATTTAAAAATGTTTGGTAGGCAACTGAATTTATTGCTGTACTTTAAAGGAGAATGTCCCTTAAATATGGAACTCTCACGGAAGAGTACATTTAATCCGCCTATGGATCCCATAGTAAGAACCTTTGAAGAAATGATGGAGAATGACATCAGAATGATTAATAGAGGGATGCAAAAAAATAATCCCCAGAACATCTGTGGTGAGGAGATGAATTTAATCAAAGATCTTAGAATCAATAATTGTAGGGCGATGAAAACGGACAAGGGGGGGGGGGTTAGTTCTGATGTATAATGCTGATTATTCTCAGTATATTAGTCAGATGCTGCAGGACCCGGAGCAATATGAGCAAGTGTCTAGAAATGAGTTGCATATGGCATATTCCAGAATCAGTTTTATTTTATATGACCATCTCTTACAAGGAGTTTTTAATGAAAGACTGTTTAATTTTTTGAATGTGGTTAAGCCAAAAATTCCGGTAATATTTGGCATCCCAAAAACGCACAAAGGTCTGGATCCTTTAAATTTCAGACCTATAGTGGCTGGTCAAGGGAGTATAACAGAACCTATAGGGAAATTTATAGATTACACATTGAAACAGTTTGTAACTTCATTAAAATACATTTGCAAGGATTCTTGGGATTTTCTTAGGGGTTTGCAATCCCTTCAATACGACCCAGATCTATTTTTAGTAACTATAGGTATTGTCCAATTATTTCCCAGTATACCACATTCCACAGGATTAAAATGGTTTAGTGATGTTTTGGTCAATGAGGCCAAACTTGCCCCGAACACTATTAATTTGTTAGGGGAGCTTATGGAATTGGTTTTGGAAAATAATTTTGTATGTTTCAACAGTCAATATTATAGGCAGAAGTCAGGTGTTGCAATGGGAGCTGCCTGTGCCACTGTGTATGCAAATTTAGTTCTACATAAATGGGAACATACATATATTTTTGGCACAGAATGGGCAAGGAATATTAAACATTATGTCAGATTTTTGGATGACATTTGCCTTATATGGATTGGTTCTAGGACTAAGGTTGAAGAATTTATTAAGTATATTAATTCTACTTCTTTTCTAACCTTTACACACACATTGAGCTTGGATAGCCTTGATTATTTGGATGTACATTTGGCTAAGGACAATGTTAATAACAGATTTAATTCTAGAGTGTATAGGAAGCCCACTTATTCAAATGCATTCCTACATTTTCAAAGTAATCATCCTGAGTATCAGAAAAGAGGAATAGTTAAGGGGAAATTTATTCGTGCTTCTAGAATGTGCAATACACCACAAATGTTTGTGGAAGAAATCAATTTCTTAAAGGATAGATTTCTGGAAAGAGGGTATCCAAGTCCATTGATTGATGAATTAGCAATGGAAATTTCAACCAATAGGAAAACAAAATATCCACCTCTGTTAGGCAGTGTGGATACGCCAAACTGTTCCATGAACAGTAGGTTACAAAACTTGGAACAAAAAGGTTATATTCATACTTTTGGCATCAATTATGATGTGGTAGAAAGTAGTGTAAGAAAATACTGGCCAATTTTGAGGTTGGATGATAGGTTGAGTAGTATGATCCCAGAATTTCCTAGATTTATTAGGCATAGGGGCACTAACATAAAATAAATGTTAGAAATGAATCAGACTAAACAAACGGTGGGTGATGGGAGTAATAATAATAAAAAAGAAGGCACATATAAGTGTGGTATGTGTAAGCAATGTCCAGCAATATTTAATGGACACAAATTATACAGACCATCAAGGAAATTTTTATGCCAACCAAGAGGTTATTATAACTGTAATACCAAATGTGTTGTTTATTTAGGTATATGCACCAAATGTAAAAGTTTTTATATAGGAAAGACCGAGAGAACTTTAAGAAGACGCATGTATGAGCATTATTACGACATAAGTAGGAAAAAAGAAACTAATGCTTTTTACAGACATTCTCTTTTTTGTCCCAAGATGGAGATTAAATTCATTATTCTAGATCAGGTAAAAGTAGATGACAGGGGTGGTGACTGGGGGTCTATTTTAGAATATAAAGAATTAATATGGCAGTTAAGATTAGATGCAGGTAGGCGGCCAGGATTAAATGACGCTTGCAGTATTAGCAGCGTTCTGAAGTTAAGGAAGGCAAGGTTATGAATTTATATTTAGAGTATTATTAAGATTTAACTTATATGTATATAAAAATTATTATACATTCTATTAATGGTATTTTATCTAGTTTTGTATGAAATATGTTAATATGATGCATTAAATTTAATAATAGATTTTGTAAACAAAAAGTTAGTTATGAATTTATTAAATAAATAAATGGTAACATTTAAATTCCTTATTTTTATGGGAAGACAAAACACTAAAAACAAAAGTGAATGGATATAATTCATAACATTACAACAATTGATTTTATTTTTACATTTTTTAAGGTGATTTAATGCATATTTTAAATAATGATTTATTGTGGAGCTTCATGTCACTTGCATTTTTACATGTTAACAGACTATGTTAGTAAACGTTTGGTTAAGAGCAACATCTGTTATAAAAGGTGAAATGAAGGGTTAAATGGAATTTCTTTTATTAAATTGAATAATTGATTGTGTTTTAGCATATATATAGGGTTGGGTAGTTTGAATTGATGTATCTTGAAAAAGCTCAGCACTTTGCTGAGCGAAAGCGCTTGGTGTGACTGTTTGTTGCATTAAAGCAAGAATTTTACTTGATTGGAGCCTTTTATTTTCTGCTTGGGCAGAAGAAGGAATTTTAACATTTATTTGGATTTTTACCTTCTGGACTTCCAGCGCCACCTTCCAGGTCGTGGAATTTTTGTTTTACAGGTTATGCTAGAAGTTATTTCATGAGGGAGGCAGGGGGGATTGGGAAAGAGAAATTTGAGCTGAATTTGCCAGCCAGCAAATTCAGTATGTCACTCTACACAGTGAAGGTGGTGCTATTGACCACCAGTTCAGCACACTGATGTGTGCTACCTTTGAGGTTTTGGACATAGCTATAGAAGGCCTTGTGGATGTCTTTAGCCTGTGAGGATATCTTGACTGCGTAACTAGTCCTCTTAGTTTCCTGTTTAGTTTATTTAGAGCATTCCTATCATTAAGGGAGTTCCTCTTCCTGATTTTAGCCATGATTTTTTCCTTTTATGATACACTCTATTAAGGTTATGATTTCACTAGTGTGGTTTGTTTTTAGAGTTTGATTTGGGAAGAAATAAGAGTAACTTTGTTTTCTTTGTCTTTATTCAGAGCTCTTAATTATTAATTTAGGGTTCACGGGTGGTAAAATATTGCTGGGTTATATATTGAAGATGGAACAGTCGTGGTAGAACATGCGACAGTTGAGTTATCGGCATATTGGATTAAGGAGGCATGCTTGGATGTGATATGAAAATATTACAAGGCAGAGGACCTAGAGTAGATCCTTGGGGGAGCCCTCAATAGAGATGATCAGAAAAGCTGACTGGACATTTTGCTGTTTGACAGACTGTTGATCCATTGGGTAGCTGTTGAACCATTGTAAAGATGAGGGGGGAGAGACCGAGAGAAGTAGTCTGGGATGAGAAACCGTATCAAAGGCTTTTGATACGTCTAGAAATAAGGTAGAAATCAGGCAAGTATTGTTTCTGATTGGCTATTGGTGTTGACAGAGTTGAGTAAGGCATTGATGGGACTGCGTCCTTAGTGAAAACCATGCTGAGTAGGAGCAAGAAGCTCATGGTTAAGGAGGTACTGGATAAGTTGTCTGTAGTTGAATTTTTCTAGGGTTTTGGACAAAGGAGACAGTATTGCAGTTCGCCTAAAGTTTTCGAAATCAGTGGAGTTTCCATCCATATGTAGATGGAGAATGGATTATGTTTTGTTTTTTTTTTCCTGAAGGGATGGGACATAGAGCTTATTGATGGATCTGTTTCTTAATATGGACACTCAGAAGGCTATAGCATCTGTGGCCAATTTGTGATATTCTGTAGGACGCAGAGTGGGTACGAGTAGAGTGCCAGCAAGGGTAGCTTTAGTAGCTGTGTTTAGAAAGAACTTTTGCCTGTAAAGCACGAGTATTGTTTTGATATTGTAAATGTGAAGATCCAATTTGAGTTGTCATCTATTATCACATCTAATGATATTTTCTGTGAGAGGACTTCAATTAATTTTTGTGTTTTTAAGGGAAAAGATTTTAAATTGGGTAGTATTTTGACTGTATGTTTTTCTGGTGAATATGAATAAGTTTGGCTTTGTTAGAGTTTAATAGGAGGTTGGTGTTGGTAATCCAAATAACAGTGGAGGAGAGCACTTCTTGTGTTATTTATTAGAGATGTGACAAATTATTAGAGTATGCATGTACACGTAGAGTCATCAGCGTATTGGATTAGTGAGGCTTGATAAAAGGCAGTGTGCAGGTTATTGATGAAAATATTGAAAAGGTGGAGGCCAAGAATGGAACCTTGGGGGATGCCTCCAAGATTGGGTAGATTTGGAGAGAGAAATTCATTGTAACTAAAGTTGTTGTTTTTCATTTGGTCTTCAACCTATGGAACCTATGGGACTCGGATCCATTAAGGATCCAACTCAGCTATAAATGCCAACATCGGAGCCGAAATCCAAGCTCCTCGCCTACTCATAATACCTTGCTCTACCTCATCCCCTCAGATCACGTTTGCTGCTTGTTTTGAATGGCATGGTTGCCATTTGTCTGAGTTCCTCCAAGGTTTTTATAGTCACTAAGTAAGATTTTCTTGTGAGTTTTTTCTTGCTGTCTACCTGTCTTCCTACCCTTTTATCCCCACGTTGATCTATTTTCGGGTTATATATTTTAATAAAAAAAAAAAAAAAGTATTTCTATCTTTACTCTCTCCCTCTGTCTACCATTGTTCTCGTGTGTGTGTGTGTGTGTGTGTGTGTGTGTGTGTGCGTGCAAGCTTCTTGTACCCTTAGCCAACACTCCTATGCCCGGGGTTCAAAAAGTGTATGGAGTATGGGCACAAGATTCCTCCCTCTGAAGCCCACACTCTGTGAGTAGTGTTGTTGGGGGTTCCCATCTTGATTCCTCCTCCTCGATTTGCGTCAGCTTCATCCCCCACATGTTATCAACAGGAGGAGCAAGCTTATCTTAAAGGGCCTGTTAGCTCCCTCTGCAGAGGCCTCTACTTCCATTCCCCCTGCTTCTGGGACTCAAACTTCCACCAAGATGCCTGGGGAAGGAGATTGGGTCAGGCATAAGGAGCGGGATCGACAGAGGAAGAGGTCTCCTGACCAGTCTTCCTCTACCGAACCTCCTGCTAAGTCTGTGCCCCTACTGACTCAGGGTTCTCCTCAGCTCTGGTCACCCCATTTCTCCCTGGAGTCGGAAAGTTCCCGAACTAGGTCACCTGCCTCTGCCTCCCCTCTGCGCCATTCTAGGCCGGGGTAAGTTAGCTTCCTCTGTCCTATTCACTCGTAGCCTGTCGGAAGCCAAGGTGGACAGGATGATGATTCAGCTTTGGATCTTGCCTGCTCCATCCCCCATTAGAGCCGTGAGCACCAAGTCTGGTTTCCTCCCGATATCTCCTTCTCCAGTCCAGCCTTTGGCTTTGTAGTCCTTGGATCCAAGGTTTCCTAGTATCGAGGTGTCTGCACCGATGGTCCCCTGTACTTCGATGCAGGCAGTTGCCTTGAGTAGTTTGGCTGCAGTGTCTTCGGACCGGACTGACTCTTGGAGCAGTAGGTTCGGCGTCCACTCCAAGACCTTCAGAGCTATCCCTTCCCCTCAGGGCTTCAGTGCTTCGAAGCTCGGCTCCTACTCCCCCCTTCTGCACCGGGGGTGACAGTTCGGAAGACTCCAGCGCTGATGGTCTCGGTTTCAGCTGCACTGCCTTCTGTGGTCTGCTCGCCTTCGGCTTTCAAGGTGGTGGAGAGGGTCCTCTCGGCTCCCTCAAGAGCCTTGACACTTTCTTCCTCAGATTCCACCCTGGCTCCTTGTGTTTCTTAATGGGAGGCATCCGTCCTGCCCCCCCTCAGGGACAGCCTATTGCCAGACTACCCCAGGACGGTCCACTTCAGGAATACCCCAAAACTTCCAAGGCCTCGCTGGAGCTTCCCCCTAGGAGGTGCCTCAAAAGTATATGTGCAAGAGGAGGCACTTAGATTCCCCACTGGAATCTCTCAAGGAAGATACAGATTTAGATGAGGGGGAGGGTTCCCCCCAATCACCCCTTGACGATGTCTCTTTTGGGGACAAAATGGAGATTCTGCGTGAAAGAGGTGGGTGGTCTTCCCTCAAACACAACCCGATGCATCTGTATTCCTGGAGGCATTTGGCACATAGCCTTCTACATCTTGGGTGTCTTCGTCCCCCCACGGATCCTTTGGTGGATCTTATCTCTAGTAGGGCATGGAAGAAACTGGACATTGTTGAGCCCATTACTAAGCACCTGGACAAGGTTCTTAGTGCTCCTTTGGATAGGCCCCATTTGTCCAAGGGCTCCCCAGTCGATACCATGGTAGTTGTGGTGGCCACCAGGAAGGAGCTGCTGGCCCAGGAGAGCTCCTCGGTCCATTCTCCATACAGGGAGTCTAGGCTGATGGGCCACTTTGGGAAGCAGGTGTGTGCTTCAGCCATCTTTGCTCTGTGTGCACTGAACTATTTGGCCCATCTCACCTGACTGCAGAGGGACCTAGTTAAGGAAGTCTCTGAGTCTGCCCCAGGAACCATGTCGGCAGAGGAGAAGAAGGTTTTCTCTTCCCATCTGGTGACCTTAACTGCCATTTCGAACACGTCTATGAGGCTTCTTTCTCATGTGACTGAGGGTGCCTCTATGGCAGCTGGGGCAGTTGTTGTGATTAGGAGGCATGCTTGGCTCTGGCTTTGTGCATTTTTGGAACCCTTTAAGGCATCATTCATGAATTCCTCCTTTCTTTGTTTGACAAAACTGTTCATGACACACTTACCCAAAGGGAGAAAGATGGGAAAACCTTGTCTGCCATCAGGATCCGCTTTTCTAGGAATCAGCGTGTGGTCAAGAAGTTGTGGTTTCGGAAGTCTCCGGGTTTTTACCAGGATGCTAAGGTTCCATCCTCTCCCAGGGGCAGAGGGGTAAATGACAGATGCCACCCATGTGGCAGAGGGGTCAGAGGAACAAGGGGTCTCAAGATTCATTCTCGGACAGACCCTTTCAGCAATCCTGAAGGATTGCCTGACTGCTATACTCTGGAGGCGGTCAGAGGGTGTCTCTCCCTGCACCCAACAGCCTGGGAATCCATCATGAATGATCGTTGGGTGCTTCAAATCATATCCAGACGTTATTCCATCCTGTTCCTTTATCCTCCCTCTCAGAAGAGAAACCTCCCAGACATTCCACCCGGTCAACAGGAGGCGGCAGCCATACAAATTGCAAGACTGCTCGAAAAATTTGTCATCCAGCCCATTCCCCTCAGACCAGTCTGGATCAGACTTTTATTCCCGGTTCTTTTTGGCACCAAAGAAAATGGGGGACTTAACACCATTCTGGATCTTACTACCCTGAATCTGTCCATTGCCAAGACTAAGTTTTGGATGATCACCCTACAGTCCATTCTGCCCTTTCTACAGATGAACAACTGGATGTGCTCGGACCTTCAGGATGTGTACTGTCATGTGAAAATGAACAGATGCTTCAGATGGTTCCTTCGCTTCCAGCTAGGAACCAATCATTTTTAGTTCAGAGTGATTCTCTTTGGACTTAACCACTGCCCCCCCAGGTGTTTACCAAAGTGATGGTGGTAGTGGCTGCTTACCTGTCACTGCAAGGGTTTCAGGTCTTCCCTTACCTGGGTGATTGTCTCCTTTCCATTCCCTCCAGATATTGACTGATTCAACCCAGGTATTACTGCCTTCTTCCCTGGGCATTACAATCAATCTAGCGAAGTCAAGCTTGGAAAATGTTCAGGTGTTGGACTTTATAGGTGCCTGGTTGGATACAATACAGGGCAGGGTGTTTCTGCCTCCAGAAAGGTTATTGCTGCTCCAACAACACATGAAGTTGATTCTTCAGACCCATCTCCTCCCAACAGGTATGGTCTTCAGGCATTAGGGTCCATGGCAGCCACGATCACTCTTCTACCAACCGCACACCTTCACATGAGGATTCTCCAGTGGAACTTAGCGGTACAGTGGACCCTTCTCAAACTTCCTTTATTGTATCTTGTCCGACTATCCTGAGTTTGTCGTGACTCTCTTCGGTGGTGGCTTCAGTCCATGGACCTTCTTCTGGGCCACCCATTTGTTCTTCTTTCCCCCTCGATGATGATGACCACAGATGCCTCCCTGCTTGGGTGGGGGGCATTGCATGGGACAGATGGTCCAAGGCACGTGGTCCTCCTTGGAGACCAATCTGCATATCAGTGTCCTGGAGATGAGGGTGGTGCTTTTGGCACTGGAAGCCCTTCAGGCATTTCTTCTTAGCAAAACTATTGCCATCCAGATGGACATGTCAGTAGTCTGGTACATCAACAAATGAGGCAGACCAGATCTTATCCCCTTGCCACGAGGCCATGAGATTGTGAGAGTGGGTGATCTCTTCCAACCAGTTTCTGGTGGCAATGCACATTCTGGGGAAGTCCGATATCCTGGCAGACAGGCTCAGTAGGACCATTCTGATGTCTTACGAGTGGTCTCTGAATCCTTTAGTAGCAGACATGATCTTTCAAAAATGGGGTCATCCTTGCTGTGGTCTCTTTGACTGTCCTTCCAGTGCGAAGTGCAGTGAGTTTTTCATTTTGATTCCCGTTTCATGGGAATCACCCAGAGACACGCTAGTCCATGCTTGGCCCTCTGGTCTGCTTTATGCTTATCCTCCTCTTCCTCTGATCCCCAAGTTTATTCAGAAAGCACATCAGTTGAAGCGAAATGTCATCCTCCTTGCCCCCTGCTAGCCTTGCCAAGTTTTGTTCCCCACTCTTTGGTCTCATTTAGTGTGTCCTCACTGGACTCTGGATCCGGTTCCGGATCTTCTGACACACCAGTCAGGGGTTTTTCACCTGGACCTAGTCAACCTGAAGGTCATTGCTTGGCTACTCCAGTTTCCCTGATGGCCAGGACTCCCATGCTCTCTTCACCTGTCAAAAAGGACATGGTTGTGGCTCATAAGACTTCTACCAGGAAGATCTATTCCAGTAAGTGGAAATGTTTCTCTGCCTGGGCTTCTTAGCACAATCTGAATCCATTTACAGCTCCTCTCCTTGCCATTTTTGATTTTCTAGCTCATATTTTTCACAGTGGCACTAGTTTTTCTACAATTAAAGTTCAATTGGCAACAATTTCAAATTTCCACGTGGGGGAGAATTTGGCCTCCTTGGCTTATTCTAAGCTTTGCAAGGCGTTTTTGAAGGCTGCTTTTCTTCTTCAGCCTCCTATCAAGGATCCCATGCCTCCTCGGGATCCAACTCAGGTTTTACAGGACCTGGTTTATCCACCATTCTGACCAGCTGCCACTGTCGATTTACAATTCTTATCATGGAAGACTGCTTTCTTGGTGGCTATTAGCTTGGCCAATAGGGTCTCTGAGCTGCAGGTGTTATTTATCAAGTCCCCTTATCTGTTCTTCCATAAGGGGACTGAGTGACTCTTTGTTCTAACCCATCTTTCTTACCAAAGTGGCCTCTGAAGCTAATATTAACCAGGTGATTAATTTGCTAGTCTTCTTCCCAAATTACCAGAGCAAAGGGGAATACAAATTACATTTACTTGATGTTCACAGACAGCTGTGATTTTATTTGCATAGAACCAAATGTTTTCGCCAGTCGGATCAACTTTTTGTATTCTTTTCTAAGCCACGTCTGGAAAAGCCTATTTCTATGGTCACTCTTGCTCATTGGCTTTCCAGCTGTATTTCTATGGCTTATCATTCCAAAGGGTTGTCTCTACCAGGTCCCGTCCAGGTGCATTCTACCAGATCAGTGTCTACTTCTGTGGCTTTTTGGTCCAGGGTTCCTATTGATGGTATCTGTTCAGCTGCTACCTGTTCCTCTTCACATACTTTTATCTCCCATTTCAAAGTGGATAGTCTCTCCAGGAGCATGGCTTCTTTTGGCTCAGTTGTGCTCAGGAACATGTGGGCCTCACAAGGTTATTGTAGTTAGGGACTCTGTCCCACAGGTTAAAGATCAAATAAAAACAACAACTTCAGATAAAGAAGTTATGTACTTACCATAACGTTCCATCTGAGTTGTTGCTTTTCATTTGTCTTCAGCCGCCCCTCCCTCCTTCTCCCTGCCTTTTTGGCTGTGTAGTGGACTGGATAGATGTAGGCGCACAGGCTTATTCTTGGCCTGAGTTGAGTCTGTGTGCCACAATGCCTTTTTTGGTCAGGGATTAAGTTGTTTCTGCTGGGGGGGGGGGGTTGGTACTGTCCTACAGCAAACTCGATCTGAGGGTAGGAGGGAGAGCAGGGCATTATGCGTAGGTGAGGCACTTGGATTTCTGCTCTGGTGATGGAGTATACGGGCAAGTCGGATTCGAGTCCCATAGGTTGAAGACAATTGAAAAGCAACAGCTCAGCTGGAACGTTATGTTAAGTATATAACTTCTTTTTTCTATTAGATAAGTGGCTATTGAACCAATTGATGGTGGGAGGTGATAGTCCAAAGTAGGATAGTTGTAGTAGGAGTTTAGAGTGAGAGACTGTATTAAAGGTTTTAGAGAGATCAGTGAATAAAGAGTAGACAAGACTGCCTGAGTCCCTTGCTTTATTTACAGTGTTTATGAAGGATAGAAGTGCTGAGGTCCTGCTGTGTGTTGGTCAAAAACCTTGTTGAGTAGAAGTAAAGAGTTGGTTTTGAAGGCAATATTGGAGAAGTTGTTGATTAATACATTTCTCTTATAGTTTAGAAAAGGGGACAGTATTGCAGTGGGTCAGAAATTTGATACTTCATTTGATTTCCGCTCTTTATGTAAGAAAATGATATGGTGTATTTTCCAGATGAAGAGAACAGTACAGGATCATTTTTTGACTGCTCTAATTTTGGTTGTGGAGGTAGTGCAGACCTGGAGGTTGAGCTACATTTTATGTTGTTTTCCAAGCGTTATCTCTAGTGTGCATGAGTTCTTTGAATGATTTGTTGAGCCATGGGGTAGGGTTGGCTCCAAGTCCTTTTCTTCTTATAGGGGACCTGTTTAAATATACTGAGAAAAACTGTCCGGAATTCTGCATTTATTAAGTTTAAGGTACATGATGAGGAGCTCAACATTGCTAATTTTTGCGTAGTATATGGGTAGTTATAACCTCTAAGGAGTTGGAATATGTTGTAACACCACTGCACTTTCTTTTTTCTGTTAGTCCTGATAAGGTTGTATTACTTTGTAGCCTGGTAGAAAATATCTTCGTCTTTAATATTCACCTTTAGCCAAGTTTTAGTGATTGCCAGTGTCACAAGGAAGTGGTGTCTTAATCAAGCATGGAAGTCTGCAAGTTTATTGTATTGCAGAGACTGATACTGATATTGACTACTTTCAAGAGTTAGCTAAGAGTTTGTCAAGATGTATTTTGGATTGTACAGCCAGTGGCATTAATTGGTATTTGCTGAGTTGTGAAATGGGTTGTACTGGATGAGCAGTTTGTGTTCAAGACCAGTTTAGATGGGCAATGATTAGGTTGATTGTAACCACATAGATTTACTTTTGGTATAAGCAGCAATGTTGCAGGGAAAATCTTGTTTTTTTTAGTGTAGCTTTCAGTTTGGTTTTGGGTAGGGTGAGTGAGCAGTTTAGATATATAAGCCTGAAGAGAGGTGAATGGAAGATTTATTGTAGGGTTAGTTGCTGTATTGGGGGATACACTGGTGGTGGAGTGGTTAAGATGGTAGATGGTATGTTAACAATGGAGTATGTTAAGATGTGAGATTACTAAGAAGAAAAAGTAGGGAGGTAGACAATAATAATGTGTCATTATATTATAGGGATGTGTTAGTGTGATACAAGTTAAAATTAAGTGATAGTGTAAAGGGGTAGTGGAAGGAGGACAGAATTTGGATGTGTTCCTGTAGGGAAGAGGAAGGATGACAGCATTTGGTCTTGCTCCTTTGAGTTCCTGAAGTGAGGACTTATTGTAGACTGCAACGATGGTATAGATAAGTGAATTAGAAAAGGTAATTGTAAAATAGAAACTTAGATTAGTATGGTATAAATGGAAGAAAGTGATCAGGTTTGAGTTACTGACGGGTAGTAAAGTGTTGTTGGGAGTAGATGCAGATATAACAGTCTCAGGGGTGTAGCTAGGATTTTCAAATTTGTACTGACAGCTCTCAAACTGCTACCCCCCTCCACAGCCAAGCTACGGCCATTCTCGTAATTCACGGTTCGCTCTTTTAGTGTCAATGAAGAGGCATTTTCTGTAATGCCTCTTCAGTAATATAATATTCAAACTCGGTTCCTTGAATGGAAAATTAACCTGAAATGTCAGTTCTTTGAAAAATGCAGCATGGTAGTTGGGGTAGAGACTTTATGCTTTTGTTTTCTGTAACTAAGGTACAGGTTTTGAGCTCGAGTAAATTACTAACCACCTGCTACCACTAACTAGGATGTTTCATTCACACACACACACACACACACACACCCCTATCTACCTCTTAGTGCAAGAAATATGGACAAAGCCTAAAATAAACAGGGACAGATATTAAATAATGTTCTCGTGAACTTAGAAAGTATGGACAAAGCCTAAAATAAACAGGGACAGATATTAAATAATGTTCTCGTGAACTTAGAAAGTTGCTAGAACAGGATTTGTGCTAGTATGAATTTTTCTAAAGGACATGAAGTCTGAAGCTCAAATGTCTGTCATTTAGCAACTTCAGCCTTCAATAATTTTCTAGAAAATCACAAAATTTATGAGGAACAGACAAAAAATATGGGGCAAAAATCTGGACATTCTGCAAAATGTGGACAGTTGAGAGGTATACTACCTACCACACACACACACACACACACACACACACACACACACACACACACACACAACCTCTTACAGCAACAAACTCATAAAACTGAGGCAAAGGCCCAAAAATAAGGACATTTTTTTAAATATTGCTCTTATAAACTTAGAAAGATAATAGAATAGTAGTAGGTCAACATGCATTTCTGAAATAAAAGTAATGTATAACTCTGATTACAGTTATTTATAAAAGTAAAGTAAACCCTCTGTTTTCTTCCAAAATTGCTATTTTGTGGAGGGATCATTAGGGGAAGAGCAACATTTTGAGCCAAAATCAGGGACAGTTGAGGTTTGGCTATGCCTAATTCTATAAAGCAATTTGCATGTACCTCTCAACCTGTTAATGCAATAAATCTGGACAAGGCCAAATATATTGAGGGAACATATAAACAGTACTAAAAATTGCTCTTGTATAAACTGGGACAGTTGATTTTAGCATGCATTTTTCTGAAGGTTATAAAGTCTGAAACTAGTGTCATTTAGTGACTTAATTCCTAAATCATTTGCCAGAAAACCACAAATTGAGGAACAAGCCAAAAATAAGAAGCAAAAAATCTATTCATTCTTTGAAAATCTGGACAGTTGGGAGGTATAGTTCAGCTGGGGCTGTCTAAGTTTGCCGCCCTTTCCCCTCACAAAACCATGGTTGAATGGAGCCTCCCCCTGCAGCCATTCCAATGATCCATTACTTTGCTATTTCACTCCATTTACCATAAACACTAATGTACATACTGATTTACTTCTATGATGATTTGAACTTCATTTGAAAGTTTTATTTTGCATTTTACAGCACAAACACTAAGACATCTGCTAAACAAACTTGGCATTAAAACTTCTCTGCCCTTGAAACTCACATTCATTGAAACAACATTAAAACCCACATTCAAAGAAAAATACATTTTACCCGTGGCAGATAAAAATTAATTCTGGGCTGCTTTTAAATCATAGGCCCCTTGCATATGAAACATACATGTGCTCTTTGATACACCTTCCTATTGCTTTGAACATTTTTCCAGTAAACAATGAAACAAAACTGCCCAATTCAGAACATTTCCATCATAAAAAAGTCTAGTCAAACTTTTACAGTCCACCATTATCAGTAAATAATATGCACAATCTCTGAAGTAGTAAAAACGTCATCTAAATAATTCCACGTTAAATAAATCTAACTAATGAAGAGGTTGCTGCTAGCAATCACCTTTATATTTCATGACGTCACCGAAAAATAAAGTGTCTGATGCCCCTGAGGAATAAACTGCCTAAATTACATTAATAATAAGCTAGTAATATTGCAATAGGAAATGGATGGCAAACTGATAACAGGCTCATAGTTAGGGTCTTAACTTTCAGTACAGCAGCATTCACCCTTTATGGGAGTAGAACCAACAACCTTTTGTATTAAAAGCAAGTACACAACATTTTGTGCTACTAGCAATGTGAGCTGACTTAGCATAATCAGCACTAAACTTCTCTTCCCCTGCAGCTCTCAGCTCCTTGTAAAATCTACACAATACTCAACTACACAGCACAAGAAGTCTGGAAAAAGCCAAATTTATTGGGGTGGGTCAAAGGCAAAAACAGGAACACATTAAACATTGCTTGTATAATCTTGGAAAGCTGCTAGAATAAAATGCTGTGTTACCATCATACATTTTACTGCCAAGGTCACTGTGCAAAATAGTCAGAACAACATACCACTATGCCATATCACCTGCTTTGTGAAAGAGGAAGACTGAAACTTAAATGGCTATCATTTAATGAATTCAGTTCTCACCATAGCTGCCAACCTCTTAGCACAAAAGAGTGCAGTAAAATAAAAGTACACTTGTAAAGTTTTGACAATAAGGAACATATGCTTAGAAAACTGACAAGCAGTAATAGCATCAGTTCTAATTGAGAGCCTCATCTAGCTTTTATAGCAGCACATTGTTACAACTCACTTTTTGCCTTTCAGCTCTGGCAGTTTACCAGTCAGCACAGCTGCAAGACCAACAGCTCCTTCTGCAGCCACAGTAGCTCTTTCATACTCCAAGAATCATAGCATGGCAAGCAGGAGCTCCTCATCCCTGGGGACAGACAGAAATTTAAACGCATAACAAAGGCACAGTGCAGACATTAGAACAATTCACTGCTGCATGCAGTCTTCAAATCAGGACGATTGAAATATTATGTTAATGGTCATTCATTTTATTGACAATGCCAATCACATTTATTTACTTCTGTTGTTAGGGTCCACCTATATCCATTATTGCTGTGTTCTTTTTTATGTTCAGCTATCACTAACCCACCAGGGATGCTCTTTAAATATTATTCTAATTTACTTAAAAGTTAGTAGAACAGGTTTTGTATCACAAAGCATTTTCTGAAGAAAAAGTAGTATGAAACTATAATGTCTGACATTGCTGACTGACTATAATCATCCATGATTTAAAATGGACAGGACAAATGTAAGAAAAAAACAGGGACAGTTGTGAATCATGGAGGTGTATGGGCACGTGTGTGTGTTTTATTAAGTATGTATTTATTTATTCTATAAATATAAATATATACACTGCTGCTCCACAGAAATCATCAATGGCTTGATACAGGCTATGCTGCCAAGTCAAACAATTATTTAAAAAAAAAAAAAAAATCCACCATTGTAACTTCAGCATTTCTGTAGCAGAGCAGCTCAACTGCATGCAATTGTAATACATCAGTCTGAAACCGCGGTTAAATGATGAATGTTGTGGTTGTGCACGTGTGTGGAAGAGGGAATATGTGGAGTGCAGAACATCCTAGTCTTAACTTTAAAATAGTATTTTCACATTCCTTTAGGTGCAACCAAACTTCCTTGCTCAAAACATCTAAATGCTGCACATGTCATATGGCATATAAATATATTTGTTTAGCAGGTTAAAGCACTGATCTCAATGTGACCATTTTTTGAAGGACACCAATCTCGACTAGCCATAACTTTGCATAATGTCCCTGTACCCTGACTTTGCTTCCCGTTTTTGCCCTGTCTTGTCTGTTTTTTTTTTTTTTTTTTTTGGGGGGGGGCAAGTTGTTAAGGATTATCTATCAATAACACCAGCCAGTCTTTCACTTTTAGTTGTTCAGACCTTAAAGTTTGGCACTAAACCCTTTTTATCACATTGCCTTCATATTTTTGTATTTGTAAATTGCTGAGGATTACTGCAAGCTACCTAAAGACTAAATCCCGATAACTTGCCTTCTGACGATGTAATGCAAGTCGTCTACGTTTCGTACACACACACGTGCAGCAGGTACTAAATAATACAAGAAAGCCTGCTACTAGGAAATATTATGTTTCGAAATGGAAAGTATTTACTAGTGGTGCCACACTAATAACTAGCAACAAAAAGCCTATATTTGAGAATTTGCTGAGAGATCTTGATGTGACAAACAATTAGAAAAAACGTATAATATGCTTTTTTCAAGGGTCAACAAATACCACACGCTAGTTTATCACTAGAGAGAGATTGAGCCGCAAGGACTGCACTCTTGTTTCACATGCCCCAAACAAAATGCCCCAAGTACTCTGTCTACATATGAGACAGATATTTTTGGTGTAGCCTCCTTTGGATAACATGTTTAACCTTGTGGCAGAAAAGATGTTTCGCAAAGAATTGTAGTGGGAAGACTGAATGACAACTTCACTCAAGAAAAACATGCAGATTTAATATGATTTCAGTAAAAGTAAAATCACTTATAAATGTCAAAAATCCATAAAGCATGTAAACACAGTACCAGGTTTAAGTTATCTTGTAACTCACATAGTTAATCATTTGAAGCTTTTCTGTTTTATAGGGAGAGATCTGCCTTGTCTTCAAGGCCTCATATGATCCTGTCCACACACACCTTATTACTCACCAACCCTCGGTTCTCGAAGTGAGACCAACAAATCCTCCCGCTGAGCCCGCTTGTGTACATCCACCATAACGCTCCGCTCCTCCTGCTTCGATCAACAAAATGAAGTGAGACCAACAAATTCTCCCGCTCGTGTACATCCAAGTCCAACATAACGCTCCTCCCGCATTTGAACTGACGCGCGGTGAGCTCTATTCCGATTGGCTGCCCTGATGAGCTGATGTCATCGTGCACTAGTAAAGCGCGAAAAAGAAAATGTAAACGCTACCCCCCTTCCAAATAAGTTGTACTGAAATCAGTACAGTGCGTATGCCTCCCGACGTCCCTGAACAGTCTAGTGGGAGTAGATTTGTGTAAGGGGTTTAACTATTGGGAAGGTGCGGTACGTTGATATGTTTGCTATTGCATATCTGTTTGTTACATTGCTAAGAGGTACTAGAATTAGTTTAGCGTAATTAATAAAGAAATTAGATTGGGTAAAGTAATGTAGGAGTGGAGTTTTAGAGAGAGTGTGTAAATGTAGAGCAGGAAGGTTGGAAGTAGGAACTGGCAGCAGAGGATCTTAGCAGGGCCAAAACAGACAACATTGGTAGGTGCAGTTCCCAAATAAAAGAATGTAACTCTGAAAATAAAATCCAGAGAACTAGCACAGTGCAGAATTACCTTAAAGCTCTGGCTAAAAAATAGAAAAGGAGACGAGATGGGTGATGGTAAGAAGAGGAAAGCACCAGAATGGTTAAACAGCAGAGTATAGAGGTCTGGACGCTGTGGTGTAAAAGGTAGGGCAAAATACAGAAGTAGTAAAGAGACGGGTAAAAACAATTGCAAATAAAGTGTATAAGGAAGCAGAGTTGACCAGCAAGAACAGAGCTAAGGGAGGGGAAAAGAGGAAAAAAGGGAGTACAGACTATAGAAAACTCTCTCTCTAGTGAAAACAGCAGGCAACTAAGTTTAGGAGGCAAAAGCCAGGCAAAGAGGAATTAAGAAGGAACAATCTGAAATATGACAACAGCAGAAAAAATAAGAATCAAATAGGAGGTGATATCACTGTGTAACATTGTGAGAGAGAAGAAAGTAGGATGTACAGAGATTTGATAAACCAGATAAAGGAGAGAGACATGTATAGAAGTTACAGAGGTATAAGTGCAAAGAAGCTCCTTTCTACTTGACAGGGAATTCACTGTTGTAAAGTTAAGCAGTAGGACGGATATTTAAATAGACATCAAGATGGATAATTCTTGTCCTTAAATCTGGAGTTTTTGGGCCTACAAAATGTTGATTACTAGGAGAAGAGATCCACGGATATTGTCAGTAAGTTCTTCACTTCAGCAGCAGAATACCCAAATCTTGGAGGGGGTGGTCCTTAGATGTTTAAAATACTTACTGTCCTGGCTTAAATAAGATTGAAGAGAGAGATGAGTGCTGGTATGGAGAAAAAAGCTCCAGAAAGATAAGCACAGTTTAGTGAATATTTGGACAATATACTTTTCCTTGAAGTGCAGTAGCAAAATATATTAATTGCTTATGTTTTCTCCAGGGCTTAGTAACTGTTCTAAAGTCATTACTGCTGAGATCTCTGCAGAATATCGAGTAAGGGTTCAGTAATATATTTGAGACTGTCTCTTTAAAAGATTTTTTTTCAGATTTCATTTCTGGACTTTGTTGTTTGCTTATTAGAAATGTGTATTTATTTTTTTTTTCACTTGACTGCTTGGCTTCATTATGCACTCCTGATTGGTTTTATTGCAAAATGTACACTGTTATACAATTAATTACATTTTAGTAGTGAATTATAACCTGATCTTTTCTTAAAAGCAGGTTGTGTGTACTGTATAATTAATTAACAAGTAGAATATATTGTTCTTCTGTCTTCATAGATAATGAAAAGTTGCTAGCTGATTATGGTACTGCCTTCATAAATGCATGGAAAAATACTCACAACTACAGAGTCTGGCACAGTAATAAACATCCTGCAATTGCAGAAATTACTCATGGGTAAGAAAAAGAAAACAGACAAATGCTCTGCAATAATAGTACAATAAGTCCTATTGTATGCAATTAAAATTCTCAATTGTTTCCTTTCAGTTATATCACTTAGGAATAGTAACCATCATGTGTATTGTGCAGGCATGAATTTGCATAGACTGTACTTCAAGGTGTTTTTCTGCAGTAGTTATCAGATAGGACTCATAACTGTCCAGGTATTAGCATCACTATCTTTTCACTCAGCAGTGTGACAGTGGGGGGACTACTTACAGCTGACTTCAGTAGACTTGTGCTTTGTTAGTGGAAAGGAAGTGGTCCTTCATTCTTTCTCTGTAGATGTTCATCCTTGGATCACTGTTGTAGTAGCCTAAGCTGCATGGCATGTCAAGGAGCAGACCGCTGGGGAGGACGTATCCTACCAACATTTGAACCTCTGGCATGCTTCCAGAGCTTTAGAGCACTTTCTATGCTCCTGTGATGCTGTGGGGCTTGAGAAGAGCAGTGTAATGACAGCGGTATGTGTGAAAAAGACTTACCATGAAGTAACAAGCAAGTCTCATTCTCTGCTGCAGCTTCATGGTATCTACAGTCTGCTAGAGCTTCATAAAGCTTGGGCGATTAAGTACCTCAGTGGGGACCATCTATCCAGACTTGTGCCTGAAGATCAGGGCAAGTGTTTAGGGGATGAGGTGTGCCTTTTGGATTTTCCTCACATCCTGCCTTTTTATATGTTCTTCATTCCACATTGCTGCAGTCCTAACTATTGGGGGTAGTCCGCTGTCCAGTCGGCCCGAATACCAAAGTATATGGCTGACGTCGGTCAGGGCGCATTAGACTGACGTCAGTACGTCAGGGTAGTAATGCGCATGACCGACGTCATATCCTCAGTCTTTTTTGCCGCATGGTCCGATGCAGAAGCAATTTTGCGAGTGCAGGTTGGCGTTCTGAAAGTTTCTGAAGTCAGAGTTTCAGACCGAATCAAAGTTGGCTAAGTACCCCGTTGGGGAATATTTTGGTTTTTTCTTGCCTCAGTATTTAACCGGATGTCAGAAAAAGTGAATAACTGTATTTCTTGTGGGAAACAGATACCTCATAGGGATTACCATACTTTGTGTATACCTTGTTTAGGGCCTGAGCACGACGTTGTTGGATGCCGCTCTTGTGCTAGATTTAACAAACGCACTATTAAGAGAAGGTTAGACTGTGCCAGGTTAGTTTTGGGAAGCGTTGTAATTATAAAATGCCGCCGGATGCTCCGGCGCTTCGGCCAAAAAGCGCAAGGACAAAGCAAAGCCTAGAGTGGAAGAACCGACAGTCCCAGACGTCGGTTCTTTAGAAGGCTCAGTGGAACCGGAGGTTCTGCCAGGAGTTTCTTTGGAGTCTCAGGGAGAGACTTTACTGTTACAGGATGTATCCTCTCAGGAAGTAGGCCAGGCTGAGGGGGCTTCTCAGGTGGCTGTTCTTCCCTCTCTTCCTAAGGTGGTTAGAGCCTCCCCTTCTATTTCCAAGGCTTCTTTGAGAGGCAGGCCAAGTTTAGCTTCAGTGGGGGTTTCTCCTAGTGCTTCAGGGTCTTTGCCTAAGAAACATATGCTTAAAATGGCAGAGGATTTGATTACTATGATTAGAGGTTCTATGCCCCCTCCTGATAAGAGGCCTAGGGTGGAACCTGAGTTTGAGAGTTTTGAGCAATGTTCGAGGCTTCTGAGTCTTGCTGAAGACTTGCAGGAGTATCCTCCTTATTCTGATTCTGATGTGGATGATTCTACTCCTTCAGCTTCTCCTCCTGAGGATTTTTCATTTTCAGAGACTCTGCATTCCATGAGGGAGCATTTTAAATGGGAAGGTCAAGATTTCTCTGATTCCAGGAAGAGGCTTAGGGAATTCTTGTTTTACCCCAGCATAGGCCTTTAGCTATACCTCCTGTTCTGAATGTGGTGGAAGATGTTTTGCAGAGGCTTCCCTGAATCCTGATTCTTTGCCTCCTGCCCCAGTTAAACCGGATAGGTACTATAGGGTGCCTGAAGCTCATAAGTATCTTTTAAGAGTCCTAGGGCAGACCCGAAACTGTCTCTCAGGGGCCTAAAGGTGTGAAGGCCTCTGTTGTTAAAAATCCTGTCCCTCCTGATAAAGAGGCAAGGGCTTTGGATAGATGGGGAAAGAAAGTGTATACTTCTTCCACTTTAGCCATGAGGGCGTTGAATTGTCAGTTTCACATGTTAAAATATCAGAATTATCTCCTTTCACAATTGAAATCTAAGGTGGATGCTCTGGCGGAAGGTATTGAGTGTAAAGAGTTGCAGGATTTAGTTCATGTGTCTGAACAGGTGGGTAAACATTCCTTGCAGTGTGGTTTCGATGCTGTGCAGGCCTCCTCGAGGGTGGCTGCCACTGGTTCTGTTCTTCGTAGGCACGCCTGGTTGAGAGATCAGAATTTAGCTGAGCATGTTAAAACAAGGATTTTGGATGCTCCTTTACAGTCTGATGTGTTGTTTGGTTCGCCTGTGGAAGCAGTTTTAAAGAAAATGGAGGACAAGGCTAAGTCTATGCAAACTGTTAAGGATTTTTTGCAGGTGCAGCCTCCGAAGTTTAGTAGAAATTGGCCTACTAAGGGATGGACTTATCCTGCTTATGATTCCCAGTCTAGGGGTAGGTCTAGACATGGTAGGGGCAGAGCTCAAGGTTCTTTTAGGCCTAGGACAGGGAGTTCCCCTGCTCAGACTTCTGGTGAGGGCAGGGGTCAGTCCTTTCGTAAGCAGACCCAATGACCTGCCTTTTCAGCTGCCAGTTCATTCTCGCCTGGCAGCACCTTTGGGAGGACGGCTGTCTCTTTTCAAAGAAAATTGGGATTTAATTACCCAAGACAGATGGGTTCTGGATATCATTCACCACGGTTACAGGTTTTATTTCCATACTTTGCCTCCTTTCAAAGGCATGCCAGACATTCCTCCTCTACAAAGAACAGAGGCTCACAAGCACATTTCTCTGTTGCTCCAAATAGGGGCCATTCAGCCAGTTCCTGTGCCAGAAAGGGGCCTAGGATTTTATTCTCGCCTGTTCCTAGTACCGAAGAAGGGGAACACGTGGAGACCAATTTTGGATTTATCTATCCTCAACACTTATCTGGACATTCCCAAGTTCAAAATGTTGACGTTACAACAGCTTTTACCTCTGCTGGGCAAAGATCACTGGATGGTAACTTTAGATCTCAAGGAAGCTTACCTTCATGTGCCTATCAGACTAAGTTGCAGGAAGTATCTGCGTTTTCGAGCTGGAAATTCTCATTATCAGTTCTCTGCATTGCCCTTTGGCTTATCTACTGCCCAGAGTATTCACAAAGGTTCTGGCTCCAGTGATAGCTTACTTCAGGCTAACAGGAATTCAAATCTATCCTTACTTGGACGACTGCCTGATTCTGGCTCAAGAAAAGGAAGACCTTCTACAGCATTTGGAATATGTCATAGCAGTGCTAAGATGCCTAGGGTATTCTGTGAGCGAAATAAAGTCCAGTCTAGTACCCTCTCAAGACATGTGCTTTCTGGGTGTGAGACTGAATACAGCAGCCCAGATGGCCTTTTAACCCCGGACAAACAAAAGAATCTTTCCAGTTACTTCCATCAACTATCTCTTCAGTCCGGGCTGACTGCAAGGACAGTCCTTCAAGCCTTAGGGTTCATGGCATCTTGTATTCTGGTGCTTCCCAATGCCAAACTGCATATGAGGAAGCTGCAATGGTATCTCAAAAACGTATGGACACAGCACTGCCAGGATTTGGACACTGTCATTCAAATAATACCTTGCATTCAAAAGGAATTTTTGTGGTGGGCTCAGGAATGTCACCTAAACAAGGGACTCTCTGTGACCCGGCCAGAGGCGAGTCAGATTCTAACGACAGATGCCTCAGACATTGCTTGGGGAGCTCATCTAAATGGAAAGTGGATGCAAGACAAGTGGCCTGCCAGACTACAGCATCTACATATCAACATGAAAGAGATGTTAGCAGTCCAGTTTGCATTAATGGCTTTCAAGGAGTTACTTCTTCCAGGGCAGGTGTTGATTCTAACAGACAACACAACTGTCATGTGGTACATCAACAAACAAGGGCGAACACATACTTACCCATTGTGCAGGCAAGCAATGATTTTATCGGAGACTGCGCTCAGCTTGCAACTAACACTTCAGGCAAGGTTTCTGCCGTGAGCACAGAACTCCTTAGCAGATGTGTTAAGCAGACAAATCATGGATCCCCACGAGTGGAAACTGGATCTTCATGTATTTCAAAAATTGACAGTGTCATGGGGAACTCCAGACATAGATCTGTTCGCTTCTCCACTAAACCACCAGCTGCCAAAGTTTTGCACAAAGAGGTTTCATCACACAGCTTGGAAAGTGGATGCTCTTTCTTTCAGTTGGAAAAATCTTCATGTGTATGCTTTTCCACCTCTGCCTCTTCTCCCAAAGGTGCTTCTAAAGGTCAGACAAGACAAGCCAAGGATGATTTTAATAGCTCCAGATTGGCCTCGGCAGCACTGGTACCCATTACTGAGGAGTCTGGTAAGGAAGCCTCCATGGCCTTTACCCTTGATTCCACACCTGTTGTCTCAGAGGGACGGTCACCTGCTCAATGTCAAGCTTCACTCTCTTCATCTAACAGCCTGGCATATTCTGTTTTGAAAGACAGCAGGTCTCAACTTCCTCAACAAGTTTTAAATGTGATTATGGAAGCCAGAAGACCTAGTACAAGGAAAGTGTACGCAGAAAAATGGAAGAGATTTTTATTTTGGAGTGCAGCAAACAATTTGGAGATTTCTGAGCCTAATTTGAGTGTGGCTCTTCAATATCTTACTGAGTTATTGGACAAAGGTTTGTCTTTCTCTTCCATTAAGATTCATGCTGCAGCAATTTCAGCTCACTATGATTGTGACCCACCATTGTTTTCGCATCCTTTGTTCAAGCAATTTCTTAGAGGGGCAAAGAATATAAGACCCCACGTAGAGCTCCTACTCCTGCTTGGGATCTCAATTTTGTGTTGGAGAAACTTACTCTACAACCTTTTGAGCCTCTTGCTACTGCTGAATTGAAATACTTGTCATGGGAGACTGCTTTTATGTTGGCCATTCCTTCTGCAAGAAGGGTTTCTGAGTTGCAGGCCCTAATGGCGGTAGGGCCTTTTTTGATTTTTCATAAGGATAGGGTATCTTTACGTACTAATCCTTCCTTTATGCCTAAGGTGGTTTCTAGTGTGGCTTTAAACCAAACTATTCATTTGCCTACTTTTTATGCAGATCCCCAAAATAAAGGGGAAAAGATTTTGCACGCTTTAGATGTACACAGGCAATTGCGTTATTATTTGAGCAGGACTAAGGATTTTAGGCAGTCTCAGCAGTTGTTTGTTTCTTTTGCTTTGAGTTCGCAGGGCAAGCCTGTGTCAAAACAAACTATTTCTAGGTGGATTGGGTTTTGCATTGCATTTTGTTATTCCCATCATGGCAAGGAGATTCCAGCTGGGATTAGGCCTCATTCCACTAGGGCTACTGCCACTTCAACAGCATTTCTAAGGGGTGGCAACTAAGGATATTTTGGAGGCAGCTACTTGGAGTTCAGTGCATACTTTCTCTAAGCATTATCACCTTCCTCTCTACTCTAAGTCTAGGGCTGGTTTTGCCACAGCTATTTTGCAAGGCATGTTGTCAGTTCCTGCTTCCTTATGATTTGCCAGCCTCCCTTACCTCTGCTTTGGGATTCTACCCAATAGTTAGGACTGCAGCAATGTGGAATGAAGAACATAGTACAGTTTTGTACCTACCATAAATGTAGATGTTCGAGGATCCACATTGCTGCAGTCCAATTTACCCTCCCTCCTTCCCCTCTGTGTTTAGGGGTGGTTGTGTAGGTGAGGTTATATTCTGGTAATTTTGTATATATTGTACATATTTTTGGTGCAGGTATGTTTGGAGTTTTTGGTTTTGGCCTTATCTTTTCAGGGTCTTCTGACATCTGGGGCAAGAAAAGACTGAGGATATGACGTCGGTCATGCGCATTAGTACCCTGACGTACTGACGTCAGTCTAATGCGCCCTGACCGACGTCAGCCATATACTTTGGTATTCGGGCCGACTGGACAGCGGACTACCCCCAATAGTTAGGACTGCAGCAATGTGGATCCTCGAACATCTACATTTATGGTAGGTACAAAACTGTACTTTTTTTGTCTTGGATAAGAGTGTAATACCAAGGCTTCACCAACCACTTATTGGTCATCTTTTTTGGTAGCATGATGGAACTGCATCCTAGCTCTTCAGATGTTTCCTCCCCAATCTACAAGAAGAGAAAACTTTTACAGGAGAATTTGGTCTTTACACCAGCTTCCTCTTTGCCTTGACCTTCAGTGGATTTTACATTTGTGTCTTTATCACAGTCCTTGGATCACACATCAATTTCTCTCAGTACCTCTGATGTAAGCCACTAAGCACTGAGAGGCAGGCACATCCTCCAGAGTCATTCAGCTGTCCAGTTTGAGCAAAGGAAAACCACTCTTGCTGGTGTCAGAGGAGGAAGTGGATGTTCCATTCCAGGGTCATGCTGAGGAGCATAATTCCCAGGAAAAAGACTGATGTTCATCGTGTTTCACTGTTGCAGTCCTAACCAGTGGGTTGTCCAGCTCTCAGTAGCCCTCGATCGGCCAGAACACCAAAGGTAAGTAAAAATGATGTCAGCTGTTGTCAGTTGTAAAGGACATCAGGGTGTCCGATATAAAAGGAGGCAGTCGACATCACTTCCTCAGTCTTCCTTGCTGCAGAGCTCGAAGCAGAAGCATTTCTTGCATGAGTGCCAGTCGGCAGTTTACCTTTTTTGTTTCCGACTACAAAGTTGAAGTCAACTACAGCTAAGTATCCCGTTGGGGATCCTCTTTTCTTGCCTTAACGAAGGTCAGAAAAGGTTAATAATTGTCTTACCTGTGGAAAGCAGATTCCCCATAGAGAGACCATTTCAGAGGTCCCCAGGCCTCCGGTGTCCATTTTGCCTTCTGACCTTTTGCCTGATGCCTCTTCAGCTGTATCCGGAGCCGCGAAGCTGACTCCAGTGTTCGAGCCCTCTGTTTTTCATTCAGACAGCAAGCTCATACCGACGACTTCAGCTGCAACTTTGGCAGTTGCCAGGCCTCCCGAGTCCTTTAGACTTGCAGGTGAATCTTCCAGTCGTAAGCCTGTGAAGAAGCAGGCTCCAGATGTTCTTCATCTCACATTGCTGCAGTCATAACCTGTGGGTAGTCCGCTGTCCTCGGTCGGCCCGAATACCAAAGTGTTAGGCTGGCATCGGTCATGGTCGCTCAGATCTGACGTCAGTACGCCGTGGTACTAAAGCGCATGACCGACGCCATATCCTCAGTCTTTCTTGCCGCATGGTCCGAAGCAGAAGCAGCGTTTGCAAGTGCTGTTCGTCCTGAAATTTTCGTATTTTGAGTTTCAGACCGAAGACCAAGTTGGGCTAAGTACCCCGTTGGGGAATATTTTTGTCTTTTCTTGCCTCAGTTAAATCCGGATGTCAGAAAAAGTGAATAATTGTATTTCTTGTGGGAAACAGATACCTCATAGGGATTACCACTCTCTTTGTATTCCTTGCTTGGGGCCTGAGCACGACGTAGTCGGGTGTCGCTTTTGTGCTAGATTTAATAAGCGCACCATTAAACGTAGGTTAGATTGTGCTAGGCTTGTCTTCGGTAAGCAGTGTAATTACAATATGCCGTCGGATCCTCCGACGCCCGCTACCGCTAAGAAGCGTAAGGAAAAATCGTTAAAGTCCAAGCAGGATGAGTCGTCCGTTACGGAAGCCGGTTCTTTAGAAACTACGGTGGAATCTGTGGATCCGGCCGAGGTTTCAGCTGAGTCTCAGGGGGAGCCTTTAGTTTTGCAGGATGTGGTCTCTCAGGAGTCGGGGCAGGCTGAGGGGGCCTCTCAGGTCTCTGTAGTCCCTTCTTTGCATAAGGTGGTTAGGCCTTCTACTTCTGTCTCTAAGGTTCCTTCCAAGGTCAGGCCTGGTTTATCTTCCTCTGGCGTCAGCCCTAGTTCTGCAGGTTCTGTACCTAAGAAGCATATGCTGAAAATGGCAGAAGATTTAATTACCTTAATCAGGGGTTCTTTGCCTCCTCCAGATAAGAGGCCTAGGGTGGAGCCAGAGGTAGAAGGATTGGAGCATTCCTCAGATTATTCGGCTGAAGACATTCAGGATTTTCCTCCTTATTCTGATTCAGATGCAGAGGATTCTAGTCCTGCTTCCCCACCAGAGGTTTTTTCTTTTTCTGAAACCCTGCATTCCATGAGAGAGCATTTTAAGTGGGAAGGTCAGGATTTCTCAGATTCTAGAAAGAGGCTTAGGGAATTTTTGTTTTTACCACAGCACAGGCCCTTGGCTATACCCCCTGTTTTGGATGTTGTTTAGGATGTTTTCTCTGAAGCTTCCCTTAATCCTGATTCTTTGCCTCCAGCCCCGGTCAAGCCAGACAGGTATTACAGAGTGCCTGAGGCTCATAAATATTTGTATAAGAGCCCGAGCTGACCCGGAAACTATTAGCCAGGGTCCTAAGGGTGTCAGGGCTTCTGTTGTAAAGAATCCAGTTCCTATGGATAAAGACTCTAGAGCTTTGGATAGGTGGGGTAAAAAAGTGTATACCTCTTCCACTCTAGCAATGAGGGCTTTGAATTGTCAGTTTCATATGCTGAAGTACCAGAATTTTCTCCTAAGTCAGTTGAAATCTAAGGTGGATGCTCTGGCAGAGGGCATTGAGTGTAAGGAATTGCAGGATTTAGTTCATGCCTCTGATCAGGTGGGTAAGCATTCTTTGCAGTGTGGTTTCGATGCTCTTCAGGCCTCTTCCAGGGTGGCTGCCACTGGATCAGTTATTCGTAGGCACGCCTGGCTTAAGGATCAGAACTTGTCAGAGCATGTTAAAGCTCGAATTTTGGATGCTCCCCTTCAGTCTGAAGTTCTATTTGGTTCACCTGTGGAGTCAGTTTTGAAGAAAATGGAAGACAAAGCTAAGTCTATGCAAACAGTTAAAGATTTTTTACAGGTGCAGCCCCCTAAGTTTAGCAGAAATTGGCCTACTAAGGGATGGGCTTATCCTTCTTCTGATTTACAGTCTAGGGGCAGATCTAGGCGTGGTAGGGGCAGAGCTCAGGCTCAAGGTTCTTTTAGGCCTAGGACATGGAGTTCCCCTGCACAATCTTCTGGTGAGGGCAGGGGCCAGCCTTTTCATAAACAGACCCAATGACCTGTATCTCCAGCTGCCAGATCCCTCCTGTCTGGCAGCTCCTCTGGGAGGAAAGTTGGCACTCTTCAGGCAAAATTGGCTTTTAGTCACTCAGGACAAATGGGTGTTGGACATTATAGGTCGAGGCTACAAGTTTTATTTTCACACCTTGCCTCCTTTCAAAGGCATGCCAGACGTTCCTTCTCAGCAAAAGGTGGAGGCTCACAAACAGATTTCTTTACTTCTAAAAATGGGGGCTATTCAGGAGGTCCCTCCGTCAGAAGTAGGCCTAGGATTTTATTCTCGCCTGTTTCTTGTACCAAAGAAGGGAAACACTTGGAGGCCAATTCTGGATTTGTCTATTCTCAACACATACCTGGACATCCCAAAATTCAAGATGTTAACTTTGCAACAACTTCTGCCTCTTTTAGGCAAGGATCACTGGATGGTAACTCTGGATCTCAAAGAGGCTTATCTTCACATTCCTATCAGGCCCAGTTGCAGGAGGTTCCTGCGCTTTCGGGCTGGGACTTTACATTATCAGATGTTATGTGATCCTATCTCGCCTACATTCTGACTGATGGGTTCGGAGCCGATCCCTCGGCTCCGACTCGGCACGCTTATGCCAAAGAGCGAAGTCTCTTATTGGCTGAGCTTACTATATCCCAGGATGCACCACTACCAGTCCCCCAGATCTCGTTTGCCGCTAACTGGCAAAGACGTGGTCTCGAGCTGGCTGAGCGAAGTAGTGTCTTTTCACTAACTTTTTCTGTCAGAAATTTGCTAATTCTTTAACAAAAAGCTGTTTTAACAGCTACTCTGTGCTGTTGTGTGTGTTTGAAAACTTTTTTGTGGAAAATTTGTGTGTGATTGGTGTTTGTTCTGGTTACAGGCTCCCTTGATCCGTAGGGCCTTTCCTGTTGGTTAATCCCTTTTGAACCTTAGGGTTCTTGAATTCCTTTATACATTTGTTCACTGTTGTTCAGTTGGCCTTTATTTTAATTGCGCTATCATTGTGAACGGCAAGTTAATCTTTGTAGGGTCAGTCCTTTCCAACAAAGTTTTGTCTGTGAGAGAGTTATTCAATTTTACTTATAATGTCTCAGGCACCTAGGCCTTCGGGCTTCAAGAAGTGCACTAAATGTAGTTTTAAAATGTCTATCACGGATGACCACTCTGTGTGTATATTGTTTGGGCGCCAAACATTTGCAGGAGTCCTGCAGCGTGTGTCACGCTTTTTCCTCGAGGGTCCTCCAAGAGAGGAAAAATAAGCTTATATTGAAAGTCCTTATAAAACCCTCTTTTGAAGAAGCTTTAGCATCCTCTCCTTCTCCTGCTAAAAAGAAAAGGGCGTCGGCTCCGACCAGTCCGTCGGACCCGACCGCCAAAAGACATAGGCAGGCTTCTCCTTCGGCTCCAAGGTCTTCGGAGCCGAGGGCGGAACGGTCTGCCTCGATGCCTCCAGTCTCGACTCCTCTGGCTTCGGAGCCGATGGCTGGGGCATCGAGATGCGGGTCACCTTCATCGGCTCCACTGGTCTCGGAGCCGATGAAGGTTGTCCGCTCAGACACTTCCTCCTCGGCACCTAAGTCCTCATCTGCACCGATGGAAACTGGTTTGGGTATTCCTTCGGCGCCGATAGTTATCGAGTCGCCTCGGAGCCGGTCCCCTAGCCCCTTGGGGCCGTTGGAGAGGCCAACTCGAACCCATTCAGTCTCCTCTAGGTCATCGAGGATGTCAGATTCGGACATAGACAGGGTGCTCCAAAGACTGTTCCAGTCCCCAGTCTTTCAAAAATTTGTTTCGGCTCCGACCCAATTGGCTTCGGAGCCGATAGCCCATTCCATTGCCATTCCTCCTCCGACCGCTTCGGCTCCGTCGGAGCAGGTGCTGATGGAGCCAGTGGAGATCCTAGGGTCGGCTCCGACCCTTACTCCAACCCCGGCCTTCGGGTCCGAGTTTAGCACACGGACTTCTTCGGCCGGACCCGGGGGTGACGTTTCGGGGCCAGTGCTGTCGGTTCCAAGCCTCCCTCTCGGTGCTTCGGCCGCGGGACTTCCATCTGCTATCATGGCTCCGGAGACCGGACCCTCCCAGGATTCTGGGGGTCCGGCCTTCGGAGCTATGAGGAGTGCCTTGGCCAAGTCTTCTTCGACCATCTCTACGGCTTTACCGGCACCTTCCCTGGGCATGGAGACTGGGTCTTTGGCAGTTCCCCTGTCTCTAGGCAGCGGAGCCCCGGGCCTGAGGTTACCCCACTGGGGTTCCCTCCTCCTAAGGGTTCTTGAGTTGTCTTGGAGGAGCCCCAAGGAAGAGATCGTGCAAGAGGAAGCACGTGGACTCCCCCGAGTCTCTTACATCGGACACTGATCTTGATGATGCGGAGGGGTCCCCAAAGTCGTCCTCGGATGATGTCTCATTCGCAGACATTTTAGAGATCCTTAAGCAACGAGGCGGCTGGATATCCAAACCCCCCTCTGCTGAGTCAGTGCTTCTCAAGGCCTTTGGGGCTCAGCCCTCCGCCTCCTGGGTGTCTCCGCCCTTCGACGCGCTCCTGGATTTGGTTTGTCGAAGGGCGTGGGAACATCCAGATACTGTGGAACCAGTGCCTTCTCGCCCTAACAAATTTTTGTCTGCCCCACCCGAGAAGGAGTTCTTGACAAAAGGCGTGGCTGTAGATGCCATGGTGGTGGCATCTGCTACACAACAGGACGTGGCAGAGGCTTCAACGTCCATCCATCCTCCTAATAAGGAGTCTAGGTGCATGGACCGGTACGGGAAGCGCACCCTGACTTCAGCGGCCTTTACACTAAGGTCCCTGAATTATTTGGCACATTTTACCAGGCTACAGAGGGATCTGGTCAAGGAGCTGTCAGACTCCCTCTCAGGTAACCTACCTGAGTAGCTAGCCCAGTCGGTTAGCTCTCAGTTGACTATCCTTACCTCGATTTCTAACTCGTCCATGAGGCTCATTTCATATGCGGCCGAAGGGGCGGGCAGAGCGGGAGGCACAGGCGTGGCTCTACGGAGACAAGCCTGGCTCCGTTTGTGTCATTTTGCGGAGGCCTTCAAGTCTTCCTTCGCCGACGCTCCCTTTGATGGGTCCTCTTTGTTTGGACCTAAGGTTAAAGACACTCTTACCCGCTGTGAGCAAGAGGGAAAAACTTTATCTGCCGTAGGTGCACGTTATTCCACTCCCTTTCGGCCTTATCCCAAGGCTAAAGGAGGAGGGAAGATGTGGTTCCATAAATCACGTAAGTTTTTCCTCAACAGCAGGAAGATTCCCTTCCAGAGGCAGAGGACGGGAAATTTTTCTGGGAGACGCCGTCCCAGAGGCGGCAGAGGGCCCCGCAATTCTGGAGACCGCGAGTCCTTTCGTGGTTCTTCAGCCTCCCACACTTCATGAGGGATTGCCCAGCTGTGCTGCTCCGGAGCCAGTCGGGTGCCATTTTGCCAAGCACCTAAAAGCCTGGGAGTCTATCACTCAGGACAGATGGGTGCTTCGGATTATTGCCGGAGGTTACACCATTCCCTTCACACACTCACCCCCACCGTCCAAAAAAATCCCGGACCCACCACCCAGTCAAAGGGAAATTGCAGCCGCAGAAGCGTCAAAGCTGCTAGAAAAAGGAGTCATCCAATCAGTCCCCACAGGCCAGATCGGATCCGGAAATTACTCGAGGTTCTTTTTAGTGCCAAAAAAGACAGGGGACCTGAGACCAATATTGGATCTCAGCAAACTAAACCAGTCCGTCATGAAGTCCAAATTCCGAATGGTCACTTTACAATCCATTCTCCCATTGTTGGAGAAGGATGTTTGGATGTGCTCCATAGATCTCAAGGACGCCTATTATCACATACCGATACATCAGGCGTCCAGGAGGTATCTGCGCTTCAGCCTGGGAGACAGTCATTTCCAATTTTGTGCACTGCCCTTTGGTCTCACCACAGCCCCGAGGGTGTTCACCAAGTGTTTGGCAGTAGTGACTGCTCACCTGAGGAGTCTTGGATTCCAAGTGTTTCCCTATCTGGACGACTGGCTCCTGACTGCCACCAACAGGCATCTACTAATAGACAACCTCAAAGCCACCATCTCCCTGGGTGCTACCCTGGGAATTACATTCAATTGGTCAAAGTCTGTCTTGCTGCCCTCTCAGCGCATAAGATTCATAGGAGCAGAGATAGACTCAAAATTGATGCGTCTTTCTTCCTACCGAAAGGATTCAAACTTTACAAGGTCAAGTTCAAGCCCTGCTTCCAAGATCCAAAGCCCCAGCCAGGATGGTCCTGCAACTTTTAGGTTCGATGTCTGCCACGGTTCTCCTAGTTCCACTGGCAAGATTGCACATGAGGATTCTTCAGTGGCTGTTATCGACACAATGGTCCTTTCAGAATCTCCCCCTCAATCACCCCATTCTGATTACAGAAACGTGCAAACGGGACCTCCGCTGGTGGCTTCAGCCATCCAATCTGAATCAGGGAAAACCTTTGTTATCCCCCCTCCGGTGGCCACCCTGACGACGGATGCCTCCCAGACAGGGTGGGGGGGGGCATTGTCTGGGCAGGTTAGTTCAGGGTTCTTGGCTTCCAGACGAAACTTTTCTCCATATCAATGTATTAGAAATGAGGGCTGTACTTCTGTCCCTACAGGCCCTCCACAAGTTTCTCCCTCAAGGCATTATCGCTATCCACACAGACAACATGTCGGTGGTCTGGTATCTAAACAAACAAGGAGGGACCAGATCTTACCCCCTTTGCAGAGAGGCCATGAGGGTGTGGGAATGGGCTGTAGCTACCAACCGCTTTCTTGGTAGCGACCCACATTCCAGGAAATCCAATATATTGGCAGACAGATTAAGCAGGACGATTCTCTCTCCTCACGAGTGGTCCCTGAACAAACAGTAGCAGCTCAGGTTTTCAAAGATGGGGACCCGTGCTGCGACCTGTTTGCAACACCACAAAACACAAAGTGCAAAAGGTTCTTCTCCTTGACTCCAGCGTCAGAGGCAGCTACGGATGCTCTAGCCCAACCTTGGCCAACAGGACTACTTTATGCCTTTCCTCCGGTCCCACTTCTCCCCAAAGTCATCCAGAAAGCTTCTCAATTGGGGTCCACAATGATACTAATTGCTCCGCACTGGCCTCGTCAGGTATGGTTCCCCTACTTAAAGAAACATGCGGTGGACGATCCTTGGTTTTTGGATCTAACTCCGGATCTGCTGATTCATCAGTCGGGATGACAACACCAGTCCCTTCACACTTTGAAATTGACAGCTTGGCTCCTCCACTTCCGACTTTTGTCAGAAATCACACCTTAGACCCGGAAGTTATTCACATTTTATCTTCGGCCCACAAACCCACCACTAAAAAATTGTACCTCAGTAAGTGGAAGAGGTTTGCTATCTGGGCTCAACTCAGGGCCTTAGACACTATCACTGCGCCGATACCAGAGGTTTTGAAATTTTTAACATCCTTATTTAATCAAGGATCTTCAGTCTCTACTATTAAAGTCCAACTAGCGGCTATCTCCAAATTTCACGAATCCATGGATCCACCGTTGATGAGCAGCAGATTATGCAAAACTTTCATTAAAGGTGCTGGGCTGTTAAGACCCCAGTTTATCACCCTGCGCCTCCGTGGGATCTTGATTTGGTACCGTGCCTTAACATCTTCCCCTTCGAACCGGCTGCTACATGTGAGTTAAAATATCTGTCTTGGAAAACTGCCTTCTTAGTTGCAATTACCTCTGCAAGAAGAGTTTCAGAGCTTCAAGCCCTATCTATCAAACCACCGTACTTGATTTTTCACAAGGATAGAGTATCACTTAGGCCTAACCCATCTTTTGTTCCAAAGGTTTGTTCTAATCTCTGTCTCCAACAATCTCTAGAGCTACCAGTTTTCTTTCCAAAATTCTCCAACGAAGCGGAATACACCCTCCATAAATTGGATGTTCACAGGCAATTGCACTTCTATCTAGACAGGACTCAACAAATTCGAAAATCAGACCAGTTGTTTGTGTCCTTTTCAGATAATAAATTGGGTAAAACCATCACTAAAGCTACTATCTCCAAATGGATTAGAGATTGCATAACTCAGGCTTATTCCTCTTCAAATAAGCAACTTACAACATCTATCAAAGCTCACTCTACCAGAGCTATGGCTACTTCTATTGCTTTTCATTCCAAGCTCGCTATTTCTGAGATTTGTGCTGCGGCTACTTGGTCCAACCCGCACACTTTCATTTCCCACTATAAATTGGATGTGGCATCTAAAGGCGAGCATCATTTGGTTCCACGGTACTCAGGAGTGTTTTCCAGTGAGCCACCCAGGATTCAGGTGCTAGGGACGCTGTCCCATCAGTCAGAATGTAGGCGAGATAGGATCACATAACATCTTTTAGTTATGTACTCACCATAACTTCAGATGTTTGGGATCCATCTCGCCTGCATTCCTAATACCCACCCTCCTTCCCCCTGCCTAGGAGATCAGAAGAGATTGAACGGTTTTGAGTTCTACTGTTTTTTATCTTGTTTCATCTGACGATGTTATATAAGCAGCATGTGTGTCTGTGTATGTATGCGGACAAACTAGATCTGGGGGACTGGTAGTGGTGCATCCTGGGATATAGTAAGCTCAGCCAATAAGAGACTTCGCTCTTTGGCATAAGCGTGCCGAGTCGGAGCCGAGGGATCGGCTCTGAACTCATCAGTCAGAATGTAGGCGAGATGGATCCCAAACATCTGAAGTTATGGTGAGTACATAACTAAAAGTTCTCTGCATTG